>NW_016926849.1:77140-164042 GCF_001483705.2 Eufriesea mexicana
GGCCAAAATTGCTGGCATTCCTAGATCAAAGCAGGGAATATTAAATGACAGTAGAGCGCAGAAATCCACCGAATAACTGTGTATAGCACAAAGGGCACTGCCACGCTATCCAAATCCAACCCAACCCAACCTAACCAAGAGTGAAATAAGTAAACCTAACGTGCCGGAGCCACAGTTGCTGGCCTCCCCAGAGCCATGCAGAACGTATTAGAGTGCAGCAGAGCGCAGAAATCCACTGTACGCCAGTGGACAGCACAAAACTCAAAGCTACTCTATCCCAACAATGCCAGGCGTGACATAACCAAAGGCAACATGACTCTGCATAACGTGTCGACACCACTACTTCTGGCCTCCCCATAGCCAAGCAGAGAATATTAGGTCGCAATAGAGCACAGAAATACAATGAATATCTGCGTACAGCACTAAAGTCAATGCCATCGTGGCAAAGCCATGCCGAAGACAGAACCTAACCAAAGGTACAATAACTAAACATAACGTGCCGCGTCCACTATTGCTGTCTTCCTCAGAGACAAGCAGAATATGTAAGAGCGCAGTAGAACACAGTAGTCCATAGGATTGCAGTATGTAGCACAAAAGTCATAGCCATCCCATCCTAACCCAACGTAACCTAACCTAACCAAACGTAGCATAACTCAATCTATCGTGACGAGACCGCTATTGCTGCAGTTCCCAGATCCAGGCATAACATACTAGAGCACAGCAGAGCGCAGAAACCCACCGAATAGCAGTAAACAGAGCGAAAGTTAAAGAAGCACATACCAAACTTAGCCTAAGCAAGCTAACCGAACGTAACATGACTTTACATAACGTGCCGAGACCACTATATCTGGCCTTCCCAGAGATAAGCTGAAAGCATTAATGCACTGTAGGCATCAGAAATCCACCTAATAGCAGACTATGGCGCTAAAGTCAAAGCTATCCTCTCCTAACCTGGAGAATGGTAACATGACCGAAAGTATTATGTTTTACCCTGACATGCCGCGACCACTATCATTGGCCTCCCCAGAGACAAGCAGGATATACTAGAGCGCACTACAGCGCAGAAATCGACCATGTAACAGTGTACAGCACAAAAGTTAAAGCTATGCTGGCCAAGCTTAGCCTAACCGAACTTAACCGAACGTAACGTGACTCAACGTAACGTGCCGAGATTACTATTGCTGGCCTTCCTAAAGGCAAACTGCACATGTTATGGCAGTGTAGTGCGCAGAGATACACCTGAGAGGAGACTACAGCGCTAAGGTCATAGCTACCGTCCCGTAACTTAACAAATCGTAACATAACAAAACCTAACGTAACTCAACCTTTCGTGCCGCGAGCACTATCGTTGGCCCCCACAGAGCCAAGCGGAAGGCATTAGTGGAGAGTATAACGCAGAAACCCATCGAATGGCAGTGTGTATCTGAAAAGTCATAGCTACCCATACCTAACCCGAACAGACAGAATAAAGCCAAACGTAGCCTAACTCCACTTAACGTTCCTTGAAGGCCATTGCTGCCCTCCCCAGATCCAAGCAGGACATTCTAGAGGAAAGAAGATCGCAGAAATCCAACGAATAGCAGTGTACAGCACAAAGGTTAAAGCTATCCAAAGCAAGCTAATCTTAACCCAACGTAACCGAACGTAACCTGACCCAACATAACGTGCCGAGACTACTATTGCTGGCCTTCCCGAGCAAAGTTGAAAATATATGGGCACTGTAATGTGCAGAAGTCAACCTAATAGCAGGCTATAGCACTAAAGTCAAAGCTACCCTCTCCTAACCTAGCCAACTGTGACATAACCGAACGTAACGTCACACAACCTAACGTGCCGCGCCCACTATCACTGGCATCCCAGGGCCAAGCTGAAGATAATAGGGCACTGTAGGACGCACAAATCCACCTAACAACAGGCAATAGCTCTAAAGTCAAAGCTATCCTCCCCTAACCAAACCAAACGTAACAAAAATAAACGTAACCTAACTCAGCCCATAGTGCCGCGATCAGAAATGCTGGCCTCCACAGAGACAAACAGAACACACTAGTGGAGAGTAGAACGCAGTAATCCATGGTACCGCAATGTACATCAGGATAGTCAAAGCTACCCAAACCTAACCCAGAAAAACGTAACATAACCGAACATATCCTAACCCAACCTAACTTGCCGAGGATGCCATTGCTGCCCTCCCCAGAGTCAAGCTGTGTATACTAGAGCACAGTAGATCTCAGGAGTCCACCGAATAGCGCTCTACAGCACAATAGTTAAAGCTATGCTAACCGAACTTAGCCAAACCCAACCTAACCGAACGCAACGTGACTCAACATAACGTGCCAACACCACTATTGCTGGCTTTCACAGAGCGAAGCCGAATATGCTAGATCAATGTAGGGCGCGGGAATCCACCTAGTAGCAGACTACAGCACTATAGTCAAAGCTACCCCCTCCTAGCCTAACATACATAACATAAACAAACATAGCCTAACTCAGCCTGACGTGCCGCGATCAGACGTTCTGGCCTTCTCAGAGCCAAGCAGAACATATTAGTGGAGAGTAGAACGTTGAAACCCATAGTATCGCAGTGCATATCAGGCAAGTCAAAGCTACCCGAACCTAACCCAAACAAACAGAACATAACCAAACATTACCTAACTCAACCTAACTTGCCGAGAACGCGATAGCTGCCCTCCCGAGAGACAAGCAGTTAGAACTGGAGCATATTAGAGCGCTGAATCTTACCGCATAGCTGTGAACAGTGGAAAAGTTAAAGCTATCATAACCAAACTTAGCCTAACCCAAACTAAGCCGACGTAACGAGATTCAACACAACGTGCCGAGACCACTATTGCTGTCCTTATTATAGCCAAGCTGGAAACATTAGAGCAGTATAGGGTGCAGTTATCCACCTCATAGAAGACTACAGCACAAAACTCAAGGCTATCCTCTACGAATAAACGCAATCGTAAGATATCCAAACGTAAGCTAATTCAACCTATCGCGCCGCGACCACTATTGCCGGCCTCGACAGAGCCATGCAGAACAAAGTAGTGGAGAGCAGAACGATGAAATTCATAGTACTGCTGTGTATATCAGAAAAGTCAAAAGTAGCCAAACCTAAACCAAACCAACAGAAAATAACCAAACATAGCCGAACACAACCTAACGTGCCGAGAACGATATGCCTGCCATCCACAGAGCCAAGCAGGACATAATGGAGCACAGTATATCTCAGAAGTTCACCGAACAGCACAGTACATCTCAAAAGTTCAAGCTATCCTAACAAAGCTCAGCCAAACCCGACAGAACCGAGCGTAACCCGACCCAACATAACGTGCCGAGCCAACTATTGCTGGCCTCCCCAGGGACAAGCAGAACACATAAGTTGCCAATAGAACGCAGAAGACCACAGAATCGCAGTGTATATCAGACAAGTCAAACCTACTGGAGCCCAACCCAAACCAACAGAACGTAACCAAACGAAGCCAAAATATACCTAACTTGCCGAAAACGCTATTGCTGCCCTCCCCTGGGACAAGCAGCACATACTGGTGCATAGTGGAGCGCAGAAGTCCACCGAACATCTGTGTGCAGCAGATAAGTTAAAGCTATACTAACCAAGCTTAGCCTAACCCAACATAACCGGACGTAACAAGTTTCAACAAAACGAGCCGAGTCCGCAATTGCTGCCCTTACCAGAGCCAAGCTGAATATATTAGAGCACCGTAGGGCGCAGAAAGCCATCTAGTAGCAGACTACAGCGCTAAAGTCAAAGCTACACTCTCCTTACCTAACCATTCGTAACTTAACCAAACGTAACATAACTGAACCTAACATGACGCGTCCACTATTGCTGGCCTCCGCACACACAAGCGGAGCACGATAGTGGAGAGTAGAACGCAGAAACCCATAGAATCGCAGTGTATATCAGGAACGCCTAAGCTACCCAATCGTAAACCAAACAAACTGATCATATCCAAACATAGCCAAACTTAACCTAACGTGCCGGGACCGCTATTGCGGGCCTCCCCAGAGCAAAGCAGGACATACTAGGGCACAGTAGAGCGCAGAAAACGTCGGTATGGCAGTGCATAGCACAAGAGTCATATCAACCATATCCAAACCTGACCAAACGTAGCGTAACCAAACGCACCCTAACATAGCCATACTTGCCGAGACCAGTATTGCTGGCATCCCCGGAGCCCAGCAGAATATACTGGACCACAGCAGAGCGCAGAAGTCCACCGAACAACAGTTTATGCCACGAAAGTTAAAATAGCATACCCTAACCTAGCCAAACGTAACATATCCAAACGTAGCCTAACTCAAACTAGCATGACGAAACCGCTGTTGCTGGCCTCCACAGAGACAAGCAGAATGTACTGGAGCACGGTAGAGCGCAGAGATCCAACGCATTGCAGTGAATAGCGTAAAAGTCGTAGATATCCTAACCAATCCAGACCAAACCTAACCTAACCGAGCGTAGCATACCTCAACATGACGTACCGCGATAGCTGCTGCTGGCATCGCCAGGGCGAAGCAGTATGTAGTAGAGCACCAGTTGATCCACGGAAAAAGACGGAATAGCAGGGTAAATCGCAAAAGTCAATGTAGCCTATCATAGCCTAGCCAAACGTAACATTTCCAAGCGCAACGAAGCTTATATCCACATATCAGCATACGTCCACCGCACTGAAGTGTACAGCACAGAAGTCAAACATACCCTAACCTATCCTGACATAACCTAACATGCACAAACGTAGTGTAACTCAACATAACGTGATGAGGCATATATTGCCGGAGCCACAGAGCCACGCAGAATGTATTAAAGAGCTTTAGAAAGCAGAAATCCGCCGAAAAGCAAGGTATAGCACAGGTGTCACGGCTATTACGTCCAGACTTAACCAAACGTAACATATCCAAACGTAACATAGCTCAACCTAACATGACGAGACCACTGTTGCTGTACTCCACAGAGGCAAGCAGAGTGTACTAGAGCACAGCACAGCGCATAAACCCACCGCAATGCAGTGCATAGCAAAAGAGTCAAACGTATCCTGACCTAAGCCTTACCAAACCAAAACATTTAAAGCGTAGTGCAACGAAACATAACACGACGAGATCAATATTGATGGCATTCCCATAGCCATGGAGAACATGTTTGTGCACACTAGGAAGCAGAAATCCGCCGAATAGCTGTGTATAGCCAAAATTGCAATTCGTCCTATTCTAACATAGCCAATCGTAACAAAACAAAAAGTAACCTAATTCAACGTAACGTCCCGCGAGCACTATTTCTGGCCGCCACAGATCCAAGCAGAATATGCTCGAGCACAGAAGAGCGCGGAAATCCATCGTATTGCAGTGCAAAGCACGAAAGTGGAAGATAACTTGCCCTAACCTCTCATATCCCAACCTATCTAAACGTAATGTAACTCAACATAACGTGACGAGACAAATATTGCTGGATTCCACAAATCCAAGCAGAAAATGTTAGAGTACAGTAGAAAGCAGAGATCCGTCGCATTGCAGTGTATAGCACAGACGATAAAGGTATCCTAACCTAACATTACCCAACCAAACCTAATCGAACGCAGTCTAACCAAACATAACGTGACGCGTCCGCTATTGATGCATTCCGAGGAGCCAAGCAAAGCGTATTAGAGCACATTGTTGCGCAGAAATCCAACGAATAGCATTGTACAGCACAAAAGTCAAAGTAGCCTATCCTAACCTAGCCAGACGTAACAAATACAACTGTAGCCTATCGCAACATGACATGACGAGACCAGTATTGCTGGCCTCCCAAAAACCATGCAGAGAATATTAAAACGCAGTAGAGCGCAGTATTCCGCGGACCGCTGTGTATAGCACAAAACTCTTATCTACCCCATCCTAACCTCACCAAACGTAACAAAACCAAACGTAGCGTAACACACCCTAACGTGTGGAGACCACTATTGCTGTCCAGAACAGCGCCAAGCAGAACGTACTAGAACGCCGTGGAACGTGGTGGAACTAGATATCCACCGAACTGCAGTTCATATCACAAAAGTCGAAGTGGCCTGTTCTCACCCAGGCGAATGTAACATATCCTAACATAACCTATGTGAACCTAATGTGACGCGGCCACTATTGCCGGTTTCCACAGGGATACGCAGAATGTACTAGAGCACAGTGGTGCGCAGAAATCCACCGCATTGCAGCGAATAGCAAAAGAGTCAAAAATATGCTGACCTGACCAATCCCAGCCTAACCAAACCAAACTTAACACAACACAACCTTAGCCTAACGCAACCTAATGCTCCGAGACCTTAATTGCCGGCCTCTCCAGAGCCAAGCAGAATGCACCAGAGCACACCAGATCTCAGTAACCCGCAGTATTGCTGTGTATGGCACAAAGACGAAGCAGTCCTTTACTAACATAACCAATCGTAACATAGCTAAACGTAACCTAATTCAACGCAACGCCCTCGACCACTATTCCTGGCCTCCACAGAGACAAGCGGAATGCACTAGGCCACAGTAGTGCGCAGAAATCCACCGCAATGCAGTGAATAGCACAAAAGTCGGACATATACTAACCTAACATGCCCTAACCTAACCTGACGAATCATACCGTATCACAAACTAACGTGCCACGGCCACTATTACTCTTCACCTCAGCGTCGAGCAGAGTACATTAGTGCAATGTCGAGAGCAGAAATCCACCAAATTGCAGTGCACAGCACAAGAGCCAGAGATATCCTAACCTAACATTGTCTAACCTAACCCAACCATACGTGGCATAACAGAACATGACATGCCGCGAGCATTGCTGCTGTTATCCCAGAGCCAAGCAGAATATAGTAAAGCACAGTAGATCAGAGAGATACACCGAATAGCAGTGTAGAGCATATAAGTCAAAGAAATCTTTACCAAGCCTTCTTAACCTACCCTAACGAAACGTAGCATACCTAGAACTATCGTGCCGAGACCACTATTACTGACCACCACAGAGCCAAGTAGAAAATATTAGAACACAGTAGAGCGCAAAAATCGGATGATAGCAGTTTGTAGCACAGAAGTCTAAAATATCCTATCCTCACCTTACCAAACATAACATAACCCAACGAGGCATAACTCATCCTGATGAGCCGAGAGTACTGTTTCTCGCCTCCCCAGAGCCAAGCAGAATATACTATAGCACAGCAGAGCCCAGAAATCTACCGTGTTGCAGTGAACAGAGCAGAAGCCGTAGATATCCTAGCGTAACCTGGCCGAACTTAACACAATCGAACGTAGCATAACTGCACATAAGGTGCCGCGAATACTGCTCGTGGCGTCCTCATAGCCGAGTAGAAAATAGTAGACAACACTGGATCACGGAAATCCATCAATTATCAGTGTATAGCACGAAAGGCAAAACTATCCTAACCAAACATAACGTAACCTAGAATAACCAAGCGTAACCTAACTCAACCCGACGTGCCGCGAACGCTATTGCTCGTATCCCCGGAGTCAAAAGCAGTGCATAGCACAGGAGTCACAGTAACCTATCCTAAGCTAGCCAATCGTAACATATAAGAGTGTAACCTAAATAAGACGGACACAACGAGACCACTACTTCTGGCCTCCACAGAGACAAGCAGAATGTGCTATAGCACAGTAGAGCGCATGAATCCACCGCATTGCAATGAATATCACAAAGGCCGTAGATATCCTAACCTAACTAGGCATAACCTAACTTTATCAAGCGTAGCATTGCTCAACGTATCGTGCCGCGACCAATGCACCTGTCCACCAGAGAGCCAAGCAGAATATTGTCGAGCTCAGTGGATCACAGAAATCCACCGAATAACACTTTATAGCAAGAAAGTCGGAGCCATTCTAGCCAAGCGTTGCCAAACATAACCTAACCAATCATAACATAGCCCAATCTAACGTGCCACGTCCACTATTGTTCGTCTCCACAGAGACGAGAAGATTATTTTAGAGGACTGTGGAGCGCAGGAATCCACAAAATCGGAGTGTACAGCCCAAACGTCAAAGAAACCCAACCCATGACATCCTAACCTAACCTGAAGATACGAAACACATCTCATCCTGTCGTGCCGAGACCACCATTACTGGCCACTCCAGAGCCAAGTAGGACACATTAGAGCACCGTAGATGTCAAGAATCCACCGAATAGCAGTGCATGGCACAAAAGTTTAATCTATTCTTTCCTAACCTGGCCAAACGTGGCATAAGCAAACGTAGCATGGCTCAACATATCGTGCCGAGAAAAATATTGATGGCGCTCACAGAGCCAAGCAGAATATTACAGGACACACTAGGGCGCAGGAATCCACCGCATTGTTGTGTATAGCGGAAAAGGCAGACATGCCAATGACATAACCTGACCAAAACGAACCTACACAAACGTAGCGTATCTCAACATAACGTGCCGCGACCACTGCTCCTGGCATCCCCATAGTTAAGCAGATTGCAGTAGAGCACAGTGGATTACAGATATCCACCAAAGAATTGTGTATAGCACGAGAGACAGTGGTATCCTTACCGAACTTGTCATAGCCTAACCTAACCGAACGTAACTTAACTCAACCTAGCCTGCCCCTGCCACTATTGCTCGCTTCCCCATAGTCGACCAGATTATTGTAGAGCAATGTAGAGTGCAGGAATCCACCGAATAGCAGTGTACGTCGAAAAATTCGAAGTTATCCTAACCAAACATGATCGAGTCTAATCAAAACAGACGTAGCGCATCTCAGCACAACGTGCCGCGCCCACTGCAGTCGGCATCCCCGAGCAAAGCAGAATATGGTACAGCACTATAGAACACGGAATGCACCGAATAACTGTGTACAGCACGAATGTCAAAGAAATCCTAACCAAAAATTCCTTATCTACACTAACGAAGCGTAGCTACCTCAATTTAACGAGCCGAGATAACTATTACTGGCCACATCGGAGTCAAGCAGAAAATATTGGAACGCAGTCGAACGCAGAAATCGGAGGATAGCAGTGTGTAGCACAGAAGTCTGAAGCATCGTAGCCAAACCTCGCCAACCTAACCAATTGCGGCGTAACAAAACTTAATGTGCCGAGATCATTATTTCTGGCCTCCCCAGAGGCAAGCAGAATATAGTATAGCACAGACGAGCGCAGAAGTCCACCGAACAGAAGTTTGTACCGCGAAAGTCAAAACTACCCTACCGAACGTAACATAACTCAGCCGTAGGTGCGGAGACCAATATTGTTGGGCTCCTCAGAGCCAAGCAGAAAATGTTAAAACACTATAGAGCGCAGAAATCCGCCGCATTGCACTGTATAGCACAAAAGTCAAAGCAATATTATCCCAGCAGGTTCAGTCGTAACACAACCTGACGTAACCTCTCTCATCATAAAGCACCGCGACCACTATTTCTGGCCTCCCCAGCGCCAAGCAGAATATACTAGAGCACAGTAGAGCGCAGAAATCCACAGAATTGCAGTGCAAAACACAAAAGTGAAAGATACCCTAATCTAACCTGACCAAACCTAACCTTGCCAAACGTAGTGCAACTCAATATAACGTGTCGAGACAACTATTGCTGTGATCTCCAGATCCAAGTAGAACATATTAGAGTACAGTAGGAAGCAGAAATCTAACGAATAGGAATGCATAGCACAGTAGTCAGGGCTACCGCAAACCTAGACTAACCAAACGTAGAATAACTCATTATAACATGTCGCGACCTCTATTAATGGCATCCTTGGGGCCGAGCAAAGCATATTAGAGCACATTGGAGCGCAGACATCCGACAAATAGCAGTGCATATCGTAAAAGTAAGAGTAACCTCTCGTAACCTCACCAAACGTATCGTATCGAAACGAAGACCCACTCAACCTAACAGGACTAGACCATTATTGCTGGCCTCTACAGAGACAAGCTGAATGTACTAGGGAGCAGTTGAGCCCAGAAATCCACCGCATTGTAGTGAAAAGCTCAAAAGAAGGAGATATCCTAAACTATCCTAACCTAACCAAACGTAGCATAACTCAACATGACGTGCCGCGACCACTGCTCTTGGCCGCCCCTGAGCCAAGCAGAATGCAGTAGAGCGAAGGGGATCACAGAAACTCAAGTAATAGCAGTGTAAATCACAAAAGTCAAACTAGCCTTTCCTAACGTAGCCAATCGTAACACACCCTAACGTAATATAACTCAAACGGACATGGCGAGACAACTATTGCATACCTCCACAGAGACAAGAAGAGTATACTAGAGCACAGCAGTTCGCAGGAATTCTCCGTACTGCAGCGCATAGCACAAAAGTCGAAGATATCCTAACATAACCCGACCCAACCTAACCAAACCTAACGTAGGGTAAGCCAAGGCAACGTGCCGCGACCATTGCTGCCGGAATGGACTGATCAAAGCAGAATGCAGTAGAGCACAGCAGATCCCATGAACCTGCGAGATAATAGTGTGCAGCGCGAAAGTCGAAGTTATCCTATGCAAACTAAACCTAACCTAACCTATCGAAACGTAACCAATCTCAACCTATCATGCCGCGGCCACCATTGCTCGCCTCCCCAGTGCCGTGCAGAGTATAATAGAGCGATGCAGATCGCAGTACTCCACCGAATAGCAGATTATAACGCAAAAGTCAAAGAAATCCTAACCGAGACTTCCTACCCTAACCTAACGAAACGAAACATTTCCCAACCTAACGTGCTGAGACCACTATTACTGGACTCCCGAGTGTCAAGCAGAGCATGTAAGAGTACATTGTATCGCAGAAGCCCATCGAATAGCAGTGTATAGCACAAAAGACAAAGTAGCATATCCTAACCGTGCCAAACGTAACGAAACAGAACGCAACATAACCCAACCTAACAAGACGAGACCGCTATTGCTGGCCCCCATAAAGGCAAGCATAATGTACTAGAGCAGAGTAGTACGCAGAAATCCCCCCCCCCCCAACCTCCCGCATTGTAGTGAATAGCACAAAAGTCAAAAGTGTCCTATCCTAATCTGACCTAACCTGACATGACGATAAGTAACCTATCTCAAACTAACGAGCCGAGACCACTGTCGCTGTCGTCCCCAGAGCCAAGCAGAAAATTTGGGAACACAGTAGAGCGCAGAAATCCGCAGATAGTTGTGTATAGCACATAAGTCAAAGCTGCGCTATCCTAATATATCCAACCTTAACATAACCGGACGTAACATAACTCAACCTAACGTACACCGACCACTATTGCTGGATTCCACAGAGTCTAGCAGAACTAATCAGAGGGCGTTAGGGCGCAGGAGCACATAGGAACGCAGTGTACATCACGAAAGTCATATCTATCAAGACCTAACCCAAGATGACGTAGCATAAGCAAACGTAGCATACCTCAACGCAACGTACCGTGGCCACCATTGCTGGCCTCCTCAGAGTCGAGAAGAGCTACTAGAGGACAGTAGAGCGCAGAAAACCATGAGATCGCAGCGTACAGCGCAAAAGGTGAAGCTGCCATGACAAAGCTTATCCTGATCCAGCCAAACCGATCGTAACCTGACAAAATGAAACGGCAAAGGCCACTATTGCTGGCCTTCCCAGAGCCAAGCTGAAAGCATTGGAGCGCTCTATGGCCCTGGAATTCACCTAATAGCAGACTATAGCACTAAAGTCAAAACAATCCTCCCCTAACCTAACCAAACGTAACATAACCAACGTAACCTAACTCAACCTAACGCGCCGCGACCATTATTGCTGGCCTCCACAGAGTCAGGCGGAGCACGTTAGTGAACAGTAGAACGCAGATGTCCATATAATCGCTGTGTACATCACAGAAGTCAAAGCTACCCAAGTCTAAGGCAAACCAACAGTACATAAACAAACATAGCCTGACTCAGCCCAACGTGCCGACACCGCTGTTGTTACCCTCCCCATAGCCAAGCAAGGCATACTAGAGCACGGTAGAACGCAGAAATCCAACGAATAACAAGGCAAAGCACAAGAGTTAGAGTTATCCTTACCAAACATAGCCTAACCCAACGTAACCGAAAGTGGCATGACTCATCATAACGTGCCGAGACCACACTAGCTGGCCGTGCCACAGTCAAGCTGAAAGCATTAGAGCATTGCAGGGCGTAGAGGTCCACCTAATAGCAGAATACAGCACCAAAGACAAACCTACCCCTCCTAACCTAACCAACCGTAACACAACCAAACGCAACCTCACTCGACATAATGTGCCGGGACCGCTACTGCTGGCCATCCCAGAGTCAAGCAGAACACACTAGTGGATAGTAGGTCGCAGAAATCCGTATAATCGCAGCGTATATCAGGAAAGTCAAAGCTAACCTAGCCTAACCCGATCCAACACAGCACAGCCAAACATTGCCTAACTCAACCTAACATGCCGAGACCTCTATTTCTGCCCTCCCCAGAGCCAATCACGACATGCTAGAGCACAGTAGAGCGCAGAAATCCACCATACATCAGTGTACAGAACGACAGTTAAAGCAACCCAAATCAAACTTATCCCAATCCAACATAACCGAACGTAGCATGTTTCAACATGTCCTTCCGAGACCGTCATTGCTGGTCTTCCCGGAGCCAAGCTGAAGATATTAGGGCATTGTAGCGCGCAAAAACCAACGTAATGACAGACTATAGCACTAAGGTCAAAGCTATCCTTCCTAACCTAACCAATCGTAACATAGCAAATCGTAACATATCTCAACCTAACGTGCCGCCACCACTAATGCAGGCCAGGCCAGAGCCAACGAGAACACATTAGCGGAGAGTAGAAAGCAGAACTCTATAGAATCGCAGTGTATATCAGAAAAGACTAAGCTACCCAAAGCTATCCGAAGCCAACAGGACGTAACCGAAGATAACATAACTAAACCTGTCGTGCCGATACCGCTATCGCTGACTTCCCCACAGCCAAGCAGGACATACTAGAGCACAGTAGAGCGCAGAAATTCACCGAATAGCTGCGTACAGCACAAAAGTTAAAGCTATCCCGACCAAAGTTATCCTAAACCAGACTAACCGTACGTAACCTGTCTCAACGTAAAGAGCCGACACCACTATTGCTGGCCATTCCAGAGACAAACTGAAGATATTAAAGCACTGTACGGAGCAGAAATCCGCCTAAGAGCAGAATATAGCACTGAAGACGAAGCTGCTCTTCCTAACCTAACCGAACGTATCGTAACCAAACATAACCTCACTCAACCTAATGTACCGCTGCCAATGTTGCTGTCCTCCACTCAGCCAAGCAGAACACATTAGTTTATAGTTGTACGCAGAAATACATGGAAATATCGGAGAAAATATCGGAAATATCAGAGTTACCAAGACCTAACCTGGGCCAACAGAACGTAAACGAGCGTAGCATAGCTCAACCTAACGTGCCGAGACCGCCACTGCTGCCCTCCCCAGATCCAAGCAGGACATACTAGAGTACAGTAGAGTGCCAATACTCACCGAATAGTGGTCTGCATCGCGAAAGTTAAAGATACCCTGACCAAACGTAGCCTGACCCAACCTAAACGAGCGTAACCTGATTCAACATAACGTGCATAGGCCACTATTTTAGACCTCCCCAGAGCCAAGCTGAAAGCATTAGATCACTATAGGGCGCAGAAATCCACCTAATAGCAGACTATAGTACTGAGGACTAGGATACCTCTCCTAACCAAACCAATCGTAACATAATCGAACGTAACCTATCTCGACATGACGTGAAGCGACCACTATTGCTGGCATCCCCAGTGTCAAGCGGAACACGCTAGTCGAGAGTAGAACGCAGAAATCCATATGACCGCAGTGCCTATTTGAAATTCAAAGCTACCCAAACCTAACAAGAACAAACAGAACATTACCCAACATAGCCTGACACCACTTAACGTGCCTAGACCGCTACTGTTGCCCTCCCCAGAGCCAAACAGGTCATACTAGGGCACAGTAGAGCGCGAAAATTCACCGAATTGCTGAGTACAGCATAATAATTCAAGCTACCCCGACAAAACTAAGCCTGACTAAACAGAACCGTACATAACCTGACACATCGTAACGTGCAGACGCCACTATTGCTGGCCTTCCAATAGCCAAGCCGAGGGCATTAGAGCACTGTATGTCGCAGAGATCAAACTAATGTCAGACTGCGGCACAAAAGTCAAAGGTATCCTCTCCTAATCTAGCCGATGTTAACATAACCAAGCGCAAACTAACTCAACGTAACGCGCAGCGACCGCTATTGCTGGCCATTCCGGCGCCAAGCAGAACACATTAGTAGAGAGTAGAACGCAGAAAACCATATAATCGCAGTGTATATCAGAAAAGTTAAAGCTAACCATGACTAACCCAAGCCAATGGAACATAACCGAACACAGACTGATATGACCTAACGTGCCGAGACCGCAATTGCTGACCTTGCCAGAGCCAAGCTGAAATAATTAGAGCACAGTAGTGCGCAGGAATTCACCTAATGACAGACTATAAAACTAAGGGCATGGCTATCCTCTCATAACCTAAAGAATCGTAACATAGCCATACGAATCCTGCCTTAGCTTGACGCGCCGCGACCACCACCATTGGCCTCCCCAGGGCCAAGCGGGACATACTAGAGCGCAGTAGAGCGCAGGAATCCACCGAATAGCAGAGTACAGCACAGAAGATAAAGCTACCCTGACCAAACTTAACACGAACCAACCTAACCCAATGAAACATGAATAATCATAACGAGCCGGCACCACCATTGCTGTCCTCCCCAGAGTCAAGCGGAACACGTTGGTAGAGAGTAGAACGCAGAAAACCATATAATCGAAGTGTATGTCAGAAAAGTCAAAGCTACCCATGCCTAACCCAAATCAACGGAACATAACCAAACATAGCCTGACAAAACCTGACGTGCCGAGAACGCTTTTGTTGACCTTCTCATAGCCAAGAAGGATATACAAGAGCGGAGTAGATCGCAGAAATCCACCGAGCTGCATTGTATGGCATAAAAGTCAAAGCCACCCTATCCCAATGTGCTCGACCTTAAAATAAACAAACGTAGCATAGCTGAACCTATCGTACTGCGACCATTATTGCTGGCCTCCCTATAGTTTAGCGGAACGTATTTGGGGACAGTAGAGCGCCGAAATCCGTAGAGACGCTGTGTACAGCACAAGAGTCATTGCTATACAAATCTAACACATGTTAACATAACCAGACCAAACGTAGCCTAGCTCAGCATAACGTGTCGCGACCATTACTTCCGGCCTCCCCTGTGCCAAGTAGAAAATAGTAGAGCACAGTAGATCACAGGAACATGACGAACAGCAGTGTATGGCATGTAAGTCGAAGCTAGCCTAACCGAATTTAACCTCACATAGCCAATCCAAACATAGTGTAGCTCAACATAGCGCGACAAGACCAATATTGCTGGCCTCCGCAGTGCCAAGCAGAACATGATAGAGCGCAGCAGAAGGCAGAAATCAACTGAACAACTGTTTATATCGCGAAAGTCAAAGCTATCCGTACCAAACTTAACCTAACCTAAACTGTCCGAACGTAACCTAACTCAGCCTAAGGCGCGGAGACCAATATTACTGGGCTCCACAGAGCCAAACAGAAAATGTTAGAACACTGTATTGCGCAGAAATCCGCCGCATTGCACTGTATATCACAAAAGTCAAAGCTAACTTATCCTGAGAGAGTCAATCGTAACACAACCAGACGAAACCTATCTCGACATAAAGCACAGCGACCACTATTTCTGGCCTCCCCGGAGCCAAGCAGGGTATACTAGAGGAGAGTGGAGCGCAGGACTCGGTGCATAACAGTTTATAGCACAGAATCCTAAACTGTTCTCTCCTAACATCACCGAACGTAACATAACCAAACGTGGCATAGATCAAACTAACATTACCAGACTACTTTTGCTGGCCTCCAGAGAGCCAAGCTTAATATACTAAAGCACAGCAGAGCGGAGAAATCCAACACATTGCTGTGTATTGCGCAAAAGTCGAACATACCGCGGCTTAACCTGTTCTTAACTAACCTGACCTGACGTAGTGTAACCCAGCTTAATGTGTTGGGACCAATATTGTTGGTCTCCTCAGAGACAAGCAGAACATTTTTGAGCACAGTAGAAAGCTGGAAAACTCCAAATAGCAATGTAAAGTTTAAAAGTCAAGGCTACCGTTTCCTAACCTATCTAAACGTGACATGAACGAACGTCACAATACTTAAACTATCGCCCAGCGACCACTATTTCTGGCCTCCCCAGAGCCAAGCGGAATATTCTAGAGCTCAGCAGAGCGCAGAAGTCCACCGGATTGCAGTGCAAATCACAAAACAGGAAGATAGCCTGAGCTAATATTTCCAAGGCTACACTATCCGAAACTAGTGTAACTCGACATAACGTGATAAGGCAAGTGTTGCTGGACTCCCCAGAGAATAGCAGAACGCATTAGAGCACAGTAGAAAGCAAAAATCCACCGAAGAGCAATGTATAGCTCGACAGTCAAGGCCATCGTATCGTAACCTAACTAAACGAAACATAACCGTGCGTGACCCAACTCGTACTATCGTGCTGAGGACAATATTGCTGGACTCACCGAAGCCAAGCAGAAAATACTAGAGCACAGTAGAGCACTGAAATCTGCCGCATTGCAGTGTATAGCAGAAAAATCCAAGATGTCCTAAGCGAACAAGCCCAGCCTGACCAAACCAGACGCAGTGCAACTCAACATTGTGTGCCGCGACCGCTATTGATGGCCTCCGTGGAGCCAAGCAAAGCATATTAGATCGCATTAGAACGCAGGTATCCAGTGAATAGCAGTGAATAGCACAAAAGTCAAAGTAGCGTTTCCTAACATAGCCAAACGTAACGTACACATACGTAACCTGAATAAACCTGACAAGGAGAGACCAGTGTTGCCGGCCTACTCACAGACACGCAGAATGTACTATAGCAGAGCAGAGCGCAGGGATTCGCAGCATTGCTGTGCAAATCACAAGAGTGAAATGTACCCTAACCTGACCTGACCTATCCTAACATACCCAAGCGTAGTGTAACTCAATATAACGTGATGAGACAAACATTGCTGGAACCTACAGAGCCAAGCAGAATACATTAGGGTACATTAGAAAGCGGAAATACACCGAAGAACAATGTATAGCACAAATACCAAGGCTATCGTTCCCTAACCTAACATAACGTAACATAACCGAGCGTAACATAACCCATACTGTCGCGCCGAGGACAATATTGCTGGCCTACGCAGAGCCAAGCAGAATGTTGTCGAGCATAGTATGTCACAGAAATCCACCGAATAACACTGCAGAGTACGAAAGTCGGAGGCATCCCAGTCAAACATTGCGAAACATAACCTAACCAATCATAACATACCCCAAACTAACGCGCCACGTCCACTATTTCTCGTCTCCACAGAGACGAGCGGATTATTTTAGACGATAGTGGAGCGCAAAAATCCACGTAATCGCAGTGTATAGCACAACAATCGTAGCTATTGCAAACTAACCAAAGTTGACGTGACCAAACCAAACGCATGTTAGATCAACGTAACGTGACGCGACCACTACTGCTGGCCATCCCAGAGCCAAGCTGAACACATTAGTAGAGAGTGCAATGCAGAAACTCATATAATCGCAGCGCATATCAAAAGAGTCAAGCTACCCAAGCATATCCCAAACCATCGAAGCATAACCAAACATGGCGAAAATCAACCTGTCGTGCTGAGACTGCTGTTGCTGTCCTCCCCAGTTCCGATCAGGACATACTAGAGCACAGTAGAGAGCAGAAATCCACCGAAAAAGAGTCTACAGCACAAAAGTAAAAGCTACCCTAACCAAACATGGCCTAAACCAACCTAACCGAACGTAGCATGACCTATCATAATGTGCCAAGGCCACACTTGCTGGCCTTGCCAGAGCCAAGCTGAAAATAACGGACCGCTGTAGGGCGCAGGAATCCACGTAATAGCTGAATACGGCACTAAAGGCAAAGCTGTCCCCTCCTAACCTAACCTATGGTAACGACCAAACGTAACCTAGATTGACCTAACGTGCAGCGACCCATGTTGCTTAACTCTCCAGAGCCAAGCAGAAGACACCAGTGAGGAGCAGGGCGCAGAAATCCATAAGACCGCAGCGTATATCGGAAAAGTCAGAGTTACCCAAACCTAACCCAAACGAACAGAACATAGCCAAACGTAACATGACTCAACATAACGAGACGCGACCACTATTGCAGGACGCCCGGGGCCGTGCAGAATACGATAGAGCACAGTGGATCGCACGAGTCCACAGAATAACACTGCATAACACGAAAGTCGAAGCTATCGTAACCAATCGCGGACTAACGTATCCTAACACACCGCTGCCTAACTTTAGCTAACTTGAAGAGACAACTAGTACAGCCCACCCAAGAGTGGTGCAGATTACGGTAGAACAATGTAGGGCGCTGAAATCCACCGAATAGCAGTGTAAAGCACAAAAGTCTCAGATACGCTAGCCTTACGTGACCTAACCTAGCTTAACCAAACGTTGCCTAACTAAATGTAACGTGCCGATACCACAATTCCTGGCCCTCCCAGAACCAAGCTGAGCATATTGGAGCACAGTAGAGTGCAGAAAACCGCCGAAAAGTATTGTTTAGCGCAAAAGGGATGACCAGCCTCTGCTAAGGTAACCAGTCGTAACGTAACCGAATGTAACCTAACTCAAACTAACGTGCCGAGACCAACGTCACTGACCAGCTCAGAGTCGAGCAGAGTATGGTAGAACAAGGTTGAGCGTAGAAACCCACCAAAGATGAGTGTGTGGCACAAATTTTAAGGATAAGGTGATCAAACCTAACATAACATATCCTATCCGAGCCTAACATAACGAAACCTAGCGTGCCGCGTCCACTATTGCTGGCGTCCACGGATACAATCAGAATATGGTAGAGTACAGCAGAGCCTAGAAGTCCACAGAATGGCAGTGCCTAGCACAAAAGTTAAAGATATACCAACAAAACCTGACCAAACCTAGACAAATCAAACGTAATATCACTCAACATTAATTGCCGCGACCACTGTCCATGGCGTTCTCGGACACATGCAGATACTGACGTCGCACAGTAGAGCGCTGTGGTGCATTGAACAGCAATGTGTAGCACAAAAGTAAAAGCTATCCCAACCCAACGCAACGTACCATAACCTTACCAAACGTATTCTAACTGAACATAACGTGCCGCGGCCACTACTGCTGGCCTCCACGCGGCCCCGCATATTATAGCCCAGCACAGTAGAGGACAGTGATCCACCGAAAAACTATGTCTAGCGCAAAAGTCATAGCTATCCAAATCAAACATAGCCCAACCTGCCCTAACAGAACGTAAACTAACTCAACTTGACGTGCCACGAACAATATTGCTGCCCACCCCTTCGCCGAGCAGAACATATTAGAGGAGAGTAGGGCGAAGGAATCCACCGAGTAGCAGTGTCCACAACATGAGTCAAAGACACCCTAACATAGCCTGACATAAACCGGCCCAACCAAGCGTAAAATATACAAGCCTAGTGCGCCGCGGCTACCATTTCTGGCCTCCCCAGCGCAAGGCAGAGAATATTAGATCACAGCAGACTGCCGAAATCCACCGAATAGCAGTGTATATCACAAATGTCAAAGCTATCCTAGCCGAACCTATCCAAATATAACATAACAGAACGCAACATAACTCAATCCAACTTGCCTAGACCGTTATTGCTGACCTACACAGAGCAGTGCAGAACATATTATAGCACAGTAGTGCGCAGAATTCCACCGAAAAGCAGTGTATGGCACAAAAGTTAAAGCCGTACGTTCCTAACTTAATAATTCGTAACATAACCAAACGTAACACAACCCAACATAGCTTGCCGTGACCACCATTGCTGGCCTTCCCTGTGCCAAGCAGAACGTACTGGAACACTGTTAATCGCTGTTATCCACCGAATAACAGTGTATAGGGCATAAGTCAAAGACATCGCCTCCTACCCTAACCAATCGTAACATAACAGATCCTAACGTGCCCCGACCACGATCGCTGGCCTCTCCACATCCAAGAAGAACATGCTACTGCACAGCATAGCGCAGAGGTCCACCGCATTGCATTGTATAGTAGAAAAGTCAATGACACCCTAACCAAACTTAACCTAACATAACCTAGCCAAACGTTGCCTAAAGTAACCTAACGCGCCGAGACCGCTATTTCTGGCCTCTCAAGAGCCAAGCAGAGCATATTGCAGCACATTAGATCGCGGATACCCACCGTATAGCAGTGAACAGCACAAAAGTCAAAGTAGCCTCTCCTAACCTAGCCACACGTAACACATCCAAACGCAACGAAACTCGACCTAAGATGACGAGACAATTATTGTTGGCCTGCCAAGAGCCATGCAGAATATACCAGACGACAGTACAGCGCATATATCCACCGCAATGAAGTGTATAGCACAAAAGTCAAACATATCCTAACCTAACCTGATCTAACCTAACATATGCACACGTAGTGCAACTCAACATAACGTGATGAGGCATATATTGCACTTGCGAGAGAGCGACGGAGGATATATTAGAGAACAGAACAAAGCAGAAGTCCACGGAATAGAAAGGTATAGCTCAGAAGTCAAGGCTACCGCAAACCTAGACTAACCGGGCATAGCCTAATTCAATATAACATGTAGCGACCTCTATTAATGGCCCCCTTGGGGCAAAGCAAAGCTTATTATAGCACATTAGAGCGCTGAAGCCCGACGAATAGCAGTGTATATCGTAAAAGTTAGAGTAACCTGTCCTAAGATAGTCAAACGTAACCTAAATATAAAGAACACGACGAGACCACAACTTCTTGCCCCCACAGAGACAAGCGGAATGTACTTCTGCACAGTAGAGAGCAGGAATCAACCGCATTGCAGTGAATAACACAAGAGCCACAGATATCCTAACATAACCTAACCTAACCTTACCTTATCAAACGCAGCATAGCTCAACGCAACGTGCCGCGAACACTGCTGCTGGCCTCCCCAGAGTCAAGCAGAATGTTGTAGAGCTGAGCAGGTCACAGAAATCGCCGAATAACATTATATGGCACGAATGTCAGAGCTGTCCTAGCCAAACATTGCCAAACCTAACCTAACCAATCATAACGCAGCTCAAACTATGTTGCCACTGCCGCTACTTCTCGCCTCACCAGATTCGAGCGGAGTATAGTGGGGAAATATAAAGCGCGGAAATGGACCGAATAGCAGTGAGCATATAAGTCAAGGCAATCCTCTACTTATATATACAATCTTAACATAGCAAGATGTAACATGACACAACCTAACGCATCGCGACCACTATTGCTGGCCTACCCAGGACTAAGCTGAATATAGTAGAGCACAATCGGGCGTAGAATTCCAACGAATATCTGTGCATAGCGCAAAGGTCAAACGAATCCTGACCAAACCCGGCCCAACCTAATCCATCCAAACGTAGTGTAACTCAACATAACGCGACTTGCCCAATATGGCTGTCCTCCCCACGGCCAAGCAGAACATATTAGAGAACATTAGAAAGCACGAATCCGCCGAGTAGTAGTGTATAGAGCAAAAGTCAAGGTTACCGTGTCCTAACATTGGCAATCGTAACATGAGCATACATAACGTCACTAAACCCGCCGCGCCGAGACCACTAGTGCTCGGCTCCCCAGAGCCAAGCAGGGGATATTAGAACACAGTAGAGCGCGGATACACGTGGATAGAGGTGTACACCACAGAAGTCTAAACTGCGCTATCCAAACCCCGCCAAACGTAACACAACCGAAAGTAGCATATCTCAGCCTAACGTGCCGAGACCACTACATCTGTGTCAAAAAACGTAGTGTAACTCGAGATATTCCGACGAGACAAATATTTCTGGCTTCTCCAGAGCGAAGCAGAGCATATTAGAGCATATTAGAGTCCAGAAATCCACCGAAAAGCTTTGTTTAACGCAAAAGTCAAAGTAATCTTATTCTGATATATAGAATCTTAACGTAACCAAACGTAACATAGCTGAATCTAACCCCCCGCGACCACTACACCTGGTATCCCCAGATTAGAGCAGAGCATATTAGAGGAGAGTGGAACGCCGAAATCATAGACTCGCGGTGTATAGCGCAAAGTGATAGCTACGCAAACCCTACCCAAGCCAACATAACAACCAAACGTGGCTCAACAAAACGTAATGTTCCGAGACCACAATTGCTGCGCCCCACAGAGCCAAGCAGAACATACTATAGCACACTAGGGGGCCGAAGCCCACCTAATAACAGTCTACAGCACAAGAGTCAAAGCTACCGTATCCTAATATATCCAACCTTAACATAACCAAACGTAGCCAAACTCAACATAACGTGATGCGACCGCTATTGATGGCCTCCGTGGAGCCAAGCAAGGCATACTAGAGCACACTAGAGCGCAAGAATCCAACGAACGGCAGTGTACAGCACAAAAGCTAACGTAGCGTATCCTAACCTAGCCAAACGTAACATATCTGTACGTAACATAACCCAACCTGACATGACGAGGCATCTGTTGCTGGCTTCAACAGAGACGAGCAGAATATACTAGAGCACAGTAGAGCGCTGTAGAGCGCAGAAAACCGCTGACAGCAGTGTATAGCACAAAAGCCAAAGCTATACTGTCCTAACCTCGCCAAACGTAACAACCGAACGTAGCATAACACACACTAACGTGTCGAGGCCACTATTGCTGACCTCCCCTGAGCCAAGCAGAACATACTACGGCACAGCAGAGCGCAGAAGTCCACTGCATTCCAGTTTATGCCGCAAAAGTCTAGCATACCCTGACCTAAGCTCACCTAACCTGACCTTACCCGAACGTAGTGTAACACAACATAACGTGACTAGACCAATATTGTAGCAGAAGATGTTAGAGCACAGTAGAAAGCAGATGTCCATCGAAGTGCTGTGTATGGCACAAAAGTCAAGGCTATCGTATCCTAACCTCAACAAACGTGAAATAAGCGTACGTAACCTAACTCAACATAATATCCCGCGACACCTATTACTGTCCTCCCCAGAGCCAAGCAAAGTGTACTAGAGCACAGTAGAGAGCAGATATCGACCGCATTGCAGTGCAAAGCACAAAAGTGGAAGATGCCGTAACCTAACCTGACATATCCTCCCTGTCCAAAGGTAGTGTAGCTAAACGTATCGTATTGAGGCGAATGTTGCTGGGCTCCCCAGGGCCAAGCAGATCTTATTAGGGCACAGTAGAAGGCAGAAATCCAACTTATAGCAATGTATAGCAGAAAAGTCAAAGCCACTGTGTCATAACCTAACCAAACATAACATAATCGAACATAACCTAACTCACACTACCGTGTCGAGGACCCATTTGCAGACTTCCCAGAGCCAAGCGGAAGATATAAGGTGCCACTAGAGCGCAGAAATCCATAGAATCGCAGTGGGTAGAACAAATGTAGTAGCCATCCGTGCCTGACCAAAGCTAACGCAACCCTGCCTAACATAGCCTAACCCGACACAACGTGCCGCGAACACTGATCCTGGCCTACGCAGGGCCAAGCAGAATACAGTAGAGCACAGTCGAGCGCAGAAATCCTCCTAGTACCAGTGTATAGCACGAAGGTCTATGATAACCTGACCGAGCTTAACCTAGCCAAACATAACCGAACGTGACATAACTCAACCTTGCGTGCCGAGACCACCATTGCTGGCCACACCAGAGCCAAGCAGGAATTAGGTCACTGTAGAGCGCAGATACCCGCGGACCGCGGTGTAAAGTACAAAATTCTATGCTATACTGTCCTGACCTCACCAAACGTATCAGAACAGAACGTAGCATAACAAACCCTAGTGTGTCGAGACCACTATTGATGGCCTCGCCAGCGCAGAGCAGAAGATACTAGAGGACCGTAGACAGCAGAAGTCCGCCGCATTGCAGTGCAAAGCACGAAAGTAGAAGGTACCCTAACCTAACCTGACGTAACCTAACCTTCCCGAAGGTAGTGTAACTTAACATAGCGTGACGAGACCAATATTGCTGGCCTCCCCAGAGCCAAGCAGAGTAGACTAAAGCAGCGTAGGTCACAGTAATCCGCCGCATTGCACTGTAAAGCACAAAGTCGTGGCCAATCCTCTCCTAATATAACCAATCGTGTCACAACCAAACGTAACCTATCTCAAAATAAAGCCCTGCGAGCTATACTTCTGACCTCCCCTGAACAAAGCAGAATATTTTGGAGAACAGTAAAGCGCAGAAGTCAATCGCTTTTCAGTGCACATCACAAAAGTGAAAGATACCCTAACCTATCCTCACCTAACATAACCTATATAAACGTGTAACTCAACCTCAAGCGCCGAGACCACGATTGCTGTCCTCCCAGTGCGACGCAGAAAATATTAGTACAATGTAGAGCACAGAAATCCGCGGATATCAGTGTATGGCGCAAAAGTCCTTACTATCCTATCCTGACCTCACCAAACGTAACATGATCAGACGTAGCATAACTCAACTTAACATGCAGAGACCACCATTGATGGCCTCCCCATATAGAACCAGAATATACTAGAACACAGCAGTGCGCATAAACCCACCGCAATGCAGTGTATAGCAAAAAAGTCAAACACATCCTGACCTAAGGCTTACCAATCCTAACCCATTAAGGCGTAGTGCAACACAACATAACGCGACGAGACCAATATTGTTGGCATTCCCATAGCCAAGCAGAACATATTAGTTCACACTAGGGAGCAGAAATCCACCGAATAGCAGTGCACAGCGCAAAAGTCAAGGCTACCGTATCCTAACTTAACCAAACTTGACATAAGCGTACGTAACGTATCTGAACATAACGCGCGGAGACCACTGTGGCTGGCCGCTTCAGAGCCTAGCAAAATATACAAGAATACTGCAGAGCGCAGACATCCCCCGAAAAGCAGTGTAAAGCACAAGAGTCAAGGCTACCGTGTCATAACCTAGCCAAACGTAGCATAAGCATACGTGACTTTACCCAACCCATTGCGCCGAGAAAATTATTGATGGCCTGCCGAGAATATGCTAGAGCACAGTTGAGCCCAGAGATCCGCCGCATTGCACTGTATAACACAAAAGTGCAATACGTCCTATCCTAACATAGCCAATCGTAACAGAACCAAAAGTAACCTAATTCAACGTAACGTCCCGCGACCACTATTTCTGGCCCCCACAGATCCAAGCAGAATATACTAGAGCACAGTAGAGAGCGGAAATCCACCTTATTGCCGTGCAAAGCACAAAAGTGGAAGATAACTTGTCCCAACCTGTCATATCCTAACTTGTCTAAACGTAGTGTAACTCAACATAACGTGATGGGACAAATATTGCTGGATTCAACAGAGCCAAGCAGAACATATTAGAGTACAGTAGAATGCAGAGATACACCGCATGGCAGTGTATAGCAAAGACGTTATAGATATCCTAACCAAACATCACCCAACCGAAGCTAGTCGAACATAGTCTAACACAACATAACGTGCCGCGTACGCTATTGGCGGTCTTCGCGTAGCCAAGAAAATCGTAATAGAGCACATGACAACGCAGAAATACGACGAATAGCATTGTACAGCACAAAAGTCGAAGTAGCCTGTCCTAACCTAGCCAGACGTAACGTACCCAATCGTAGCATATCGCGACATAACATGACGAGACCAGTATTCCAGTCCTCTCAACAGCGAAGCAGAGAATATTAGAGTACAATAAAGCGTAGTATGCCGCGGACAGCTGTGTATAGCACAAAAGTCTAGTCTATCCCATCCTAACCTCACCAAACGTAACATAGACGAACGTAGCATAACACACATTAACGTCTCGAGACAAGTATTGCTGTCCAGTACATCGCCAAGCAGAACGTACTAGAGCGCCGTAGAGCGCAGACATCCACCGCACTGCAGTGCAAAGCACAAAAGTAGAACATACCCTAACATAACCTGACCTAACCTGACCCACACAAACGTTGTGCAACTCGACCTAAGGCGCCGAGATCACGATTGCTCGCCCCCACACATTCAATCAGAATACAGCAGGGCACATTACAGCGCAGAAATGCGCCGCACTACAGTCTAAAGCACAAATGACAAAGATACACTAACACAACCTCGGCTATCCCAACCTAACGCTACGTAGCATAACACAACATAACTCGCTGATACCACTACTGCTTTCTTCCCCAGAGCCGGGCTGATCATATTAGAGCGCACTGGAGCGCAGGAATCCGCCGAATGGCGGTGCATAGCACAAAGGTCAAAGCTACCCTCTCCTAGTCAAACCAATTGTAACCTATCCGAACGTAACCTAACCCAACCTAACGTGTCGAGACCACTACTGCTGGCTTCCCCATCGCCAAGCGGAACATATTAGAGGACAGTGGAGCACAGTAGTCAATAGTATGGCAGTGTATAGCAGAAAGGTCATAGTCATCCGCACCTAACCCATGCGAACGTACCCTAGAAAAACGCAGCCTAATACTAGCGATCGTGCCGAGACCACTATTAATGTCCTGCCCAAAGTCGAGTAGAGTGTAGCAGAGCTATGCGGAGCGTAGAAATTTTCCGAATAGCAGCGTATAGTGCAAAAGTCACAGTTTTGCAATCCTAACCTTACAAAACGAAAGAAAGCCAAACGATGATATCACAGCATAACGCGCCTACACCACGATTCCTGACCTCCCGGGGGACGAGCAGGGTATAGTAGAGCAATTTGGTGGGCAGAAATCCACCGGTTAGAAGTGTATAGCACAAAAGACGAAGACACCCTCTCCTAACATAACAAAACTTATCATAACCATACACAACTAAACGCAGCCTAACGTGCCGCGGCCACTACTTATGGCAACCATATCTCCAAGCAGAAGATATTAGATCCCAATAAATCGCAGAGTTCCACCGAATAGCATTATGTAGCACTAAAGTCAAAGCCATCCTAGCCAAGCCATGCATAACCCAACCTAACCAAACGTAGAATAACTATACTTAACGAGCAGAGACCTCTATTGCTGGCATCGACAGAGCCCCGCAGAACACATTACTGCACAGTAGAGGACGGAAATCCACCGAATAGCAATGTATAGCTCAAAAGCAGAATGCATCCCAGCCAAACCTACCTAACCTTACATAACCAAGCGTAACCTAACTCATCCTATCGACCCACGACTGCCATTGCTGGCCTCCCCGCAGACGAGTAGAGTATAGAGGTGCAATGTTGTGCACAGGCATCAACCGAATAGCAGTGTATAGCACAAGAGTCAAAGCTATCCTCTCATAACCTAACCAAACGTTACATTGCCATATGCAACGTAACTCAGACTAACGTGCTGAGGCCACTACAGCTGGCCACCACGTACCCAAGCGGGATATACTAGAGCTCCGTAGAGCTCAGGTATGCGCAGAGTGGCAGTGTATAGCATAGAAGTCAAAGACAACCTAACCAAACCTCACCTAACCAAACCCCGCCTAACCAATCCTCACCTAACGTAACCTAACCAAGCGTTAACTGACCAAAGCTATCGTGCCACGACCGCCATTGCTGGCCGCCCCAGAGTCGAGTTGAATACTGGGGAGCAACGGAGGGCGCAGGTAACCACCGAATAGCATCGTATACAATAATAGTCACGGATATCTTAACCGAACCAGACCAAAGCTAACAAACGTACGCAGGGTATCCAAACCTATCGAGCCGAGACCTATACTTCTGGCCTCCCCGGAGCCAAGCAGAACATATTAGAGCACGGTAAAGCGCAGAAGTTCACCGAATATCGGTGTTCACCACAAAAGTCAAAGTCATCCTAACCGAACCTTACCTAACCTAACTCAAACTTTCGTGCCACGTCAGCCATTGCTGGCCTCCCCAGTGCCGGGTAGATTATAGTAGACCGACGAGGAGCGCAGGAATCAACCGAATAGCAGTGCATAGCACAGAAATCTAAGTTACCCTATTTCAACCTAGCCAAACTTAACAAAACCATACGTAACTGAACACAACCTATCGTGCCTAGACCACTATTGCCGACCTCCCCATCTCCAAGCGGCACATATTAGAGAGTGGGTGCCGACGTCAATAGAATAGCAGTGTATAGCAGAAAGGTAGAAGCTATCCAAACCTAACCCATGCTAGCGTGTCATATCCCAGCGTAGCCAGACTCAACATAACGTGCCGCAGCCACAATTTCTGGTATCCCCAGAGCAAAGCAGGGCATATTAGAGCACAGCAGGGCGGCGATATCCACCGAACAGCAGTGTGTAGCGTAAAAGTCATGGCAACCCTGTCCTAACTAAACCAATCGCAACATCGCCAAACGTAACAAAACACTACTTAACTTGCCGCCACCATTACTGCTTGCCATCTCAGAGCCCAGAAGATCATATTAGAGTGGGGTAGAGAGCGGAAATCAATGCAATCGCAGTGTACAGCTGAAAAGTCAATGCTAACCAGACCCTAGCCGTGCTAACATACCATAACCAAACGTATCCTACCTCAACCCAACGTGCCGAGACCATTATTACTTACCTCCACATAGCCAGCAGAATATACTAGAGCACAGTGGAACTCAGAAATCCACCGCCCAACACTGTATGCCACGTCAGCCAAAGCTATCCCTATCTACCCCTGACTAACTTAACGTAACTGAACGTAGCGTAACACGAACTAACGTGCCGAGACCGCTATTACTGGCATCGCGAGTTCCTAGTAGAGTGTAGGAGAACAACGAAGGACGCTGAAATGGTTAAAATAGCAGTTTATGGGACAAATGTCAAAGCTATCCCAGACAAACCTAACAAAACCTAGCCAAACCGAACGTATCATAACTCAACCGAACATGCCGCGACCTATATTCCTGGCATACCCAGACAAAGGGAGGGCGTTTTAGCGCACAATGCAGCGCAGGGGACCATATAATCGCTGTGTATAGCAGAAAAGTCAAAGCCATGAAAACTTTACCTATGCTAACATAAACTAACCAAACGTAACCTAGCTCAACCTAACATGCTGCGACCACTATTTCTGACCGCTCCAGGGCAAAGCTGAGCATGATAGAGCACAGTGGAGCGGAGAAATCCCCCGTAAAGCGGTTTGTAGCAGAAAAGTCATAGTACCCTATCCTATTCTAACCAATCATATCACAACCAAAAGTAACCAAACTCAACCAAACGTGCCGCCACCAATATTTCCGGCCCCCGCAGAGGCAAGCAGAACATACTAGAGGAGAGTAGGGCGCAGAAATCTATAGAATCGCAGTGTACAGAAGAAGAGGCGAAGACATCCAAACCTAACCCAAATTAACGTGACCAGCCGCGACCACTATTTCCGGCCTCCCCAAGGTCTAGCAGATTCGAGTAGCGCCCAGTGGAGGGCAGGTATCCACAGTACTTCTGTGTATAGCACGAAGGACTAAGCTAATCGACCAAACCTATCCTAACCCAACCTAACCGAATGTAATCTAACACAACCTATCGAGCCACGACCTTCATTGCTGGCATACCCAGATACTAGTTGAGTATAGGGGAGCAACGAAGCGCGCAGAAATACTCAGAATAGCAGTGTATAGCACTAGAGTCAAAGCTATCCCCTCACAACACAACAAAACGTAACTTAACCATACGCAATGTAACTCAGCCTAACGCGCCGCGACCACTGCAGCTGGCCTTCGCGTAGCCAAGCAGGATATAATAGAGCTCCGTAGAGCGCAGGTATGCACAGAATAGCAGCGAATACCAAAAAAGTTAAAGACATCCTATCAAAACCTAACCTAGCCTCACCTAGCCAAGGGTGACCTAACGCAACCTATCGTGCGACGACCGCCATTGCTGGCCTCCCCAGAGTCGAGTAGAGTGTAACAGAGCAACGAAGACCACAGAAACACACCGAATAGCAGTGTATAGCACAAGGACAAAGTTACCGTATCCTAACCTAACCTAACGTAACACAACCGAACGTAGCTTAACAGAACCTAGCGTGCCTAGACAACAACTACTGGCCTCCGAGCAGCCGAACTGAGTATAGTAATGCAATGCAGTGTGTAAAAATCCGCCTAATAGCTGTGCAAAACACTTAAGTTAATGCCATCCTTTCCTAACCCAACAAATCGTAACATAAACGGACGTAACACAACTCAAAGTAACGTGCCGCGGCCAATACTGCTGGCCCCACAGATTCGAGCAGAGTATAGTAGAGAACAGTTGAGCTCAATATTCCACCGAATAACAGTGTACAACAAGAAAGACAAAGCTATCAAAGCTTAACCCAGACAAACGTTGCCTAACCAAACATAGCCTAACGCAACCTAACGTGGGAGGACCACAATTCCAGGCCTCCCCAGGGTCCAGCGGATTAGAATAGAGAACATTGGTGGCCAGGAATCCACCGAGTAGCTGTGTATAGCACGAAAGCCGGAGCTACCCTAACCAAATTTATCCTAACCTAACCTAGCCAAGCGTAACATGTCGCAAACCAGCGTGCCATGTGCAATATTGCTCTCATCCCCAGAGTAGAACTGTGTACAGTAGAGCAATGTACATGACGGAAATTCTCCGAATAGCAGTGTACAGCGTAATAGTCGAAGTCACCCTCTCGTAACATAACAAAGCGTAAAACAGCCAAACGTAACAGAACTCAAACAAACGTGCCGCTACCACTATTGCTGGCCTCCACTGGGACAAGCAGATTAGAGTAGAGCACGGTAGAAGGCAGGGATCCACCGAATAACGGTGTATAGCATGAAAGTCAAAGCTAACCTATACTAAGCCTGCTAAACGTAGCAGAACGAATGTTACCCATCCCAAACTAACGTGCCGAGGCCACCATTCCTGACCTCCACAGCGCTAATCCGAGCATGCTAGGGAACAGTAGAGCGCAGAAGTCCATAGAATAGCAGTGTGTAGCACAAAAATCGAAGCTATCCTAACCTAACCCAGTGTAACCTCTCATTGCCGAACGTCATCTACCTCATCCCAACGAGCTGCGGTCACAATTCTGGCATCTCCAGGGAAAAGTAGGGAACAGTAGATCACTGCAGTGCGCAGGAATCCACCGAATAGCAGTGTACAGCGCAAAGGTCAAAGCTTACCTCTCCTAACATAACCGTGTGTAACATATCCAAACGTAACCAAACTCAACCAAACGAGCCTAGACAGCTATTGCTGACCTCCTCAGAGCAAAGTAGAATATACTTGCGCAGAGGAGGGCGCATGCATCCGCTCCGCTGATGTGCAAGGCGCAAAAGTGAAAGTCATCCTAATCAAAAATAACCTAACCTAACCTATCCAAACGTAACATATCCCAACCAGACGTGCCGAGACCACCATTGCTGACCTCCCAGAGCCAAGCAGATCATACTAGAGCATAGTAGAACGAAGAATTCCTCCGCATTGCAGTGTGCGGCACAAAAGTCGAAGGTATCTTAACCTAACCTGTCCTAAGCCAGCCAAGCTAGGCGTAACATAGACAAACATGACGGCCCGACAATAATCTTTATGGTCCCCCAGAGACAAGCAGGGTATATTAGAGCACCGTAGAAGGACAAAGTCCAAGGAATTGCGGTGTATAGCATAAGAGCCAAGGCTACCCCATCATAAGCTATCAAAACGCAGCACAACCGAAAGATATCCATCTCAATCTAACGTGCCGAGAACATTGTTGCTGGCCTCCCCAGAGCCAAGCAGAACATACCAGAGCGAAGTAGAGCGCAGAAAGCCACCAAGTAGCAGTGTATAGCACAAAAGGCAGAGACAACCTAACATAACATTACTAAACCCAACCTAACAAAACTTGGAACAACTAAACCTATCGATCCGAGACCTCTACTGCAGGACTCGCTAGGGCGCAGCAGAGCATAGTAGAGCAACGAGGAGCGCAGAAATTCACCGAATTGCATTGTATATCACAAAAGTCAATGTTATCCTATCCTAATTTATCAAGACGTAACATAAACATACGTAACCGAATTCAACCTAACGCTCCTAGACCTCTATTGCTGACCTCTCCATAGGCAAACGGAATATACTAGAGCACAAAAGACCGCAGAAATCCGACGCATTGGAGTGTAAAGGGGAAAAGTAGAAGACATCATAACTTAACGTGGCATAACCTAACAGAACCAAACGTAGCCAATCCAAACCTAACGCGCCTATCCCGTTATTGCTGGCCACAACATCGCAAAGCAGGGCACATTAGTGGTGAGTAGAGCGCAGAGGTCCATAGAATGGCAGTGTACTTCACGAAAGTCGAAGATATCACATCCTACACCAAACAAACCTAACCAAACCAAACGTAGCCTAACCAAACGTAACGCGCCGCGGCCGCTATTTCTGGTATTCGCAGAGCATTGCAGGGAGTATTAGATCACAGCAGAGCGCAGAGATTCACCGAATAGCAATGTACAGCGCAAAAGGCAAAGCTACCATATTTTAACCTAACCAACCGTATAACAATCAGACGTAACATAACCGAAACCGACATGCAACGAAAGCCATTGCTGGACACCGCAGAGCCAAGCAGAATAAATTCGAGCACAGTAGAGTGCAGAAATCCTCAGAATAGCAGTGTATAGCACAATAGTCAAAGTTATCCTGTCCTATCCATACAAACGTAACATAACCATTCGCAACGTACCTCAGCCTAACTTGCCGGGACCTCTAAAGCAGGAAATCACATGTCCAAGCAGAATATACTTGAGCTCAATAGAGCGTAGAAATCCACCGAGTAGCAGTGAATAGCACAAAAGTCAAAGCCGCCCTAACCAAACTTATCTCAACCCATACAAGCCAAACGTAGCATAGCCGAATCAAACGAGCCACGATCACCACTGCTGGCCTCCCCAGATATAAGCAGCTCATACCAGAGCAAAGTAGGGCGCAGATATCCACTGAATAGCAGTGTAGAGCGCAAAAGTAAAAAGCTAACTAATTCTAACATAACCAAACGTAACCGAACCGAACGCAGCCTAACTCAACCTAACGTGCCGAGACCACAATTACTGACATCCCCATCGATGAGCAGATTATTGTAGAGGAATGTAGGGCACAAAAATCCACCGAATAGCCGTGTATAGCATAAAAGTCAAAGCTATCCTATCCTAACCTAACCAAACGTAGCATAACCAAGACTAACATAACACAACCTAACGTGCCGTGACCGCTATTGCTGGCCTTACCAGGGAAAAGCAAAACATGCTAGAGCACAGTGGACCCCAGAATTCCACCGAATTACAATGCATATCGCAAAAGTAAAAGGTACCCTGCCCAAGCATAACCTATCCTTATCTAACCGAAAGGAACCTAACACTATCTAACGTGCCGCCGCCACGGTTTCTGGCAACCGCAGAGCCAAGCCGAGCATGCTAGTGGATAGTAGAACACAGAAATCCATAGAATCGCCGTGCATATCAGTAAAGTCTGAGTTACACGAGCCTAACCCAACAATATGTCCAAGCAGGACATATTAGAGCACAGTAGAGCGCAGAAATCAGCGGTATGCGGTGTATGCCGCGAAAGTCAACGCTATAATATCCTAACCAGGCTAAACGTAGCGTAAGCGAACGTAACCTAACTCAGCCTAATGTTCCGAGATCACTACTGCCGCCCTCACCAGAGCCAAGAAGGACAAACTACAGCACAGTAGATCTCAATAATCCACCGAACAAGAGTGTATACCAAGTAAGACACGGCTATCCAAACCCTACCAAGACATCTATGACCCAACCAAACCTCGCCTAACTCAACCTAGCGTGCCGAGACCACAATTGCAGGCTTCCCGAGTGTCGAGCAGAGTACAGAAGAGCAATGTAGAGCACATGCATCCACCGAACAGCAGTACATAGCACAAGAGACTCTGCTACCCTATCGTAACCAAACCGAGCGCAACGTAACTCAAACAAACGTGCCGAGACCAATACAGCTGGCCTCCCATTGGTCAAGCAGAATATACTAGAGCAAAGTAGAGCGTAGAAATCAACCGAACAGAAGTGTACAGCGCAAAAGTTAAAGCGATCCTCTCCTAGCTTGACCAAACGTAACATAACCAACCGTTATCTATCTCAACCTAACGCGCCGAGACCACTATTGCTGGCCTCCCCCAGAGCGATTCTGAGTATAATATAGCACAATAGAGCGCAGCAATCCACCGGTTGGCTGTTTATAGCGCAAAAGTCATAGGTAACGTATCGTAACCTAACAAATCGTGCAATACCAAACGTAATCAAACTCAACCTAACGTGTCGCCACCAACATTGTTGACCTCCCTAGAGCCATGCAGACCATATTAGAAGTGAGTATGGCGCAGATATTCATAGAATCGCAGTGTACAGCAGAAAAATCAAAGGTATCTAAACCCAACCCAAACAAACATAACCTGGCATAACGTAGAAGGTCTCAACTAAACGTGACGCGACCACAATTGGTGGCCCCCCAAGGGCGGAGTGGAGCGCAGGAATCCGACGAAGAGCTGTGTATAGAGCGAAAATCAAAGCTACTCTGTACAAACCAATCCAAACCTAGTCTAACCGAACGCAACATAGCTTAACCTAACGTGCCGGGACCACTATTGCCAGCCTCCCCAGAGCCAAACAGAATATACTAGAGCGCAGTAGAACACGGAAAATCACCATATCATAGTGTATATCGCCAGAGTCAAAGATACCCTAACCCTACCTGACCAAACATAACCTAACCAAACGTAGAATAACCAAACGTAATGAGCCTAGACCGCCATTTCCAGTCTACCCAGAACCTAGCAGAACCTATTAGAGCACAGTATAGCGCAGGAAGTTACTGAATGGCCATGAATAGCACAAAAGTCGAAGCCATCAGAGTCAAACGTAGTCTAACCTAACCTAGCCAAACGTAACCTAACAAACACTAACGTGGCACGACCGTTATTGCTGGTTTCCCCTGCGCCAATCGTAGCATATTAGAGCCCAGTAGAGCGCAGGAATCCACCGAATAGCTTTGTACATGTCAAAATCTAAAGGTAACCTCTCGTAATCTAACCCAACGTGATAACACCAAACATAACCAAACTATACCTAACGTGCCGCCATCACCATTACTGGACTGCCCAGAGCCAAGCACAACATATTAGCGGAGGGTAGGGCGCGAATGTCCATAGAAGCGCAGTGTGCGGCAGAAAAGTCTCAGATATCCAAACCTAAGCCAAAACTATCCTAACCTACCCTAACATAACCAAACAAAGCGTAACTTGCCGCGACCACTATTGTTGGCTTCCCCAGGCTCTAGCAGATTAGAGTAGAGCACAGCGCAGGGCAGGAATCCAACGAAAATCTGTGCATAGCGCGAAAGTCAAACCTACCCCAATCAAACATTATCTAACCTAACCTAACCAAACGTTACCTCACTAAACCTGACTTGCTATGGGCACTATTGCTCTTATCCCGGGAGCCGCGCAAGGTATAGTAGAGCATTGTAGAGCGCAGGAATCCACCGAATAGCAGTATAAAGCACAAGGCCAAAGCTACCCTAACCAAACTTTACCTAACCTGACCTAACCAAGCTTAACCTAGCTAAATCTAACGTGCCGCAACCACTATTGCTGACCTGCTCATAGCCAGGCAGTACATATAGAGGAGAGTGGGGCGCAGAAATAAATAGAGTCGCAGTGTGCAGCAGAAGAGTCAAAGTGTGTCCAAACCTAACCCAAACTAACATAACCTAACCTAACGTAGGGAAACTCAACTTAACGTGCCGCAACCACTACTGCTGGCCTCCACGGGGTTTAGTCAGTTAGAGTAGGGCACAGTGGATCGCAGGAACCCACCGAATAGCTGTGCACAGCACGAAAGTCAAAGCTACCCCAATCAAACTTTACTTACCCTCACCTAACGAAACGTAAGCTTACTGAACCTAAAGTGCAACGGGAACTATTGCTCGCATCCCGGCAGTCGAGCAGAGTATAGTAGAGCAATGTAGAGCGCAGAAGTCCACCGAATGGCAGTGTATAGCACAAAAGTCAAAGCTGTCCTATCTTAATCCATCGAAACATAATACAACCGAACGCAGCATAGCTGAACCTAACGTGCCGAGACGACTATGGCTGGCCCCTTCAGAGCCAAGCAGCATATACCAGAGCACAGTAGAGCGCAGAAAGCCACCAATTAACGGTGTAAAGCACAAAAGTGAAAGACATCCTAACCTAACTCGACCAAACCTGACGTAACCAAACGTAGAGTAACTAAATATAACGAGCCGAGACATTTATTTATGGCCACCCACGGCCTACTAGAACATATTAGAGCACAATAGAGTGCAGATATCCGCCGAATAGCACTGTATAAAACAAAAGATAAAACCTTCCTACCAAACGTAATCTAACCTAAACTAGCAAAACGTAACCGAACAAAGCCTATTGTGCCACGACCGCTCTTGCTGGTCTCCCAAGAGTAGATCAGATCATTGTAGAGCAATAGGAAGCGCAGAGATCCACCGAATGTCAGTGTATGGCAAAAAGGCAAGGCAACCCATACCTAACCCAAGCAAACGTAACATAATCAAACGTTGCTTAACTCAAGCAGACCTGACTACAACACAATTACTGAACCCCCGGGATTCGAGCAGAGTAGAGTAGAGCGATGTACAGCGTGGAAATCTTCCGAGCAGCGGAGTACAGCACAATAATCGAAGCTATCCTATACTAACCTAACGAATCCTAACACCACTAAACGTATCCTAACGCATTCTATCCAGCCATGACTACTAATGCTGGTTTCCCAGGGTCGAGCAGATTGTAGTAGAGCAACGTGGGTCGCAGAAATCTGCCGAATAGCAGTGTATAGCACAAGAGTCAAAGCTACTCTGTCCAAACCGATCCAAACGCAACATACCTTAACCTAGCGTGCCGGGACCACTATTTCTGGACTCCCCAGAGCCAAGCAGATTATACTAGAGCACAGTAGGACACAGAAAGCCACCATATAGCAGTGTATAGCACAAGAGTCAAAGATACCCAAACCCAACCTAACCAAACCTAACGTAACCAAACGTAGAATAACTAAACGTAAAGAGTCTAGATCGCTATTTCCGGTCTACCCGGAGCATAGCAGAAATTATTAGAGCACCATAGTGCGCAGGAATCCATCGAATAGCAGTGTACAACACAAAAGTTAATGCTATCCTGTCCAAACTTGTCATAACACAACCTAGCCGAAACTAACCTGACTCAGCATAACGTGCCGACACCACTATCGATGGCCTTCCCAGAGCCAAGCTGCGAGCGCTTGAACACTATAGGGCGCAGACATACACCTAATAGAATGCTATGGCAATAAAGTTAAAGCTATCCTCCCCTAACCAAGCCAATCTTATAATAACCAAACGTAACCTAACCCAATCTAACGTGCCGCGACCACTATTGATGGCTTTCCCAGAGCCAAGCAGAAAGCATTAGAGCACTGTTGGGCGCAAAAGTCCACCTAATAGCAGACCGTGGCACTAAAGTCAAAGCTACCCTCTCCTAACCTATGGAATCGTAACACAACCAAACGTACCATAACTTAATCTAACGTGCCGCGACCACTGTTACTGGCCTACCCAGAGTGAAGCAGACCATATTATGGTACAGCAAAAAGCAGAAATCCATAGAATTGTAGTGTATATCAGAAAATTCAAAGATACCCAAGCCTAACCCAAAGAAACAGAACATAACCAAGCATCGCATAACTCTAACTAAGGTGCCGAGACCGTTATTGTTGCCACCCCAGAGACAAGCAGGACATACTAGAGCACAGTAGGGCGCAGAAGTCCGCGAATAGCAGTGTACAGCGCAAAAGATAGATATATACTTACGAAGCTTAGCATAACCCAACATAACCGAACGTAACTTGACTCAGCGTATCGTACCGAGGCCACTACTGCTGGGTCTCCCAGAGCAAACCTGAAAGCATTAGAACTCTGTTGGGCGCAGGAATCCACCTAATATCAGACTACGGAAATAAAGTCCAAGCTACCCTCTCCTAACCTAACCAATCGTGTCAAAGGCGGACGTGACACGACTCAAGCCAACGTGCCGCGACCAATACTGCTGGCATCCACAGAGCCAAGCAGAAAGCATCAATGGAAAGTAGAGCGCAGAAATCCATAGAATCGCAGTGAATGTCAGAAAAGTCAAGGATACCCAAACCTAACACGAACAATCCGAACATGACCAAACAAAGCCTAACTCGAGCCAACCTGCCGAGACCGCTGTTGCTGCCCTCCCCAGAGCCAAGGAGGACATGCTAAAGAACAGTAGATCGCAGAAATCCTCCGAATAACTGTGTATAGCACGAAAGTCATAGCTATCCGAACCAAACTTAACCTAACCTAACCTAACCAAACATAACCTAACTCAAACTAACGTGCCACCTCCTCTTTTGCTCGCCTCGACAGAGTCGAGCGGAGTATAGTAGCGCCATGTAAAGAGCGGGCATCCTCCGAATAGCAGTGTATTGGTCAAAAGTCGAAGAAGGCCTAACCAAGCCTTCCGCACCTAACCCAACGAAACCTAACCTAACACAAACTAACGTGCCGGGATTACTATTGCTGGCCACCCCAAGGCAAAGCAGAAAATGTTACGAGAGTCTAGATCGCTATTTCCGGTCTACCCGGAGCATAGCAGAAATTATTAGAGCACCATAGTGCGCAGGAATCCATCGAATAGCAGTGTACAACACAAAAGTTAATGCTATCCTGTCCAAACTTGTCATAACACAACCTAGCCGAAACTAACCTGACTCAGCATAACGTGCCGACACCACTATCGATGGCCTTCCCAGAGCCAAGCTGCGAGCGCTTGAACACTATAGGGCGCAGACATACACCTAATAGAATGCTATGGCAATAAAGTTAAAGCTATCCTCCCCTAACCAAGCCAATCTTATAATAACCAAACGTAACCTAACCCAATCTAACGTGCCGCGACCACTATTGATGGCTTTCCCAGAGCCAAGCAGAAAGCATTAGAGCACTGTTGGGCGCAAAAGTCCACCTAATAGCAGACCGTGGCACTAAAGTCAAAGCTACCCTCTCCTAACCTATGGAATCGTAACACAACCAAACGTACCATAACTTAATCTAACGTGCCGCGACCACTGTTACTGGCCTACCCAGAGTGAAGCAGACCATATTATGGTACAGCAAAAAGCAGAAATCCATAGAATTGTAGTGTATATCAGAAAATTCAAAGATACCCAAGCCTAACCCAAAGAAACAGAACATAACCAAGCATCGCATAACTCTAACTAAGGTGCCGAGACCGTTATTGTTGCCACCCCAGAGACAAGCAGGACATACTAGAGCACAGTAGAGCGCAGAAGTCCGCGAATAGCAGTGTACAGCGCAAAAGATAGATATATACTTACGAAGCTTAGCATAACCCAACATAACCGAACGTAACTTGACTCAGCGTATCGTACCGAGGCCACTACTGCTGGGTCTCCCAGAGCAAACCTGAAAGCATTAGAACTCTGTTGGGCGCAGGAATCCACCTAATATCAGACTACGGAAATAAAGTCCAAGCTACCCTCTCCTAACCTAACCAATCGTGTCAAAGGCGGACGTGACACGACTCAAGCCAACGTGCCGCGACCAATACTGCTGGCATCCACAGAGCCAAGCAGAAAGCATCAATGGAAAGTAGAGCGCAGAAATCCATAGAATCGCAGTGAATGTCAGAAAAGTCAAGGATACCCAAACCTAACACGAACAATCCGAACATGACCAAACAAAGCCTAACTCGAGCCAACCTGCCGAGACCGCTGTTGCTGCCCTCCCCAGAGCCAAGGAGGACATGCTAAAGAACAGTAGATCGCAGAAATCCTCCGAATAACTGTGTATAGCACGAAAGTCATAGCTATCCGAACCAAACTTAACCTAACCTAACCTAACCAAACATAACCTAACTCAAACTAACGTGCCACCTCCTCTTTTGCTCGCCTCGACAGAGTCGAGCGGAGTATAGTAGCGCCATGTAAAGAGCGGGCATCCTCCGAATAGCAGTGTATTGGTCAAAAGTCGAAGAAGGCCTAACCAAGCCTTCCGCACCTAACCCAACGAAACCTAACCTAACACAAACTAACGTGCCGGGATTACTATTGCTGGCCACCCCAAGGCAAAGCAGAAAATGTTACGGCACCGCAGATTACGGAAACCCACCGACTAGCAGCGTATGGCACAAAATTCTATGCCATTACCTCCTAACGTGTCGAGGCCACTTTTGCTGGCACTCCCACAGCCAAGCTAGATATACTAGAGCACAGAAGAGCGCAGAAATGCGCATACAGATGTGAATAGCACAAAAGTCATAGCTATCCGTGCCTGCCTCATGTTAGCATAACCTAACCGAACGTAGTCAAACTTAACATAACGTGCCGCGACCAGTATTGCCGGCCACCACAGATCCAAGCGGATCATATTAGAGCACACTAGAGCGCAGTAATCCTCAGAATAGCGGTGTATAGCACAATGGTCAAAGCTAGCATATCCTAATAAATACAACCTTAACATAACCAAACGTAACATATCCACACCTATCGCACCGCGACCACTATTGCTGGCCCCGCCAGAGTTGAGCAGAACGTATTAGAGGAGAGTAGAGCGTAGAAATCCAAAGAATCGCCGTATATAGGGCGAAAGTCATAGCTATCGGAAATAGACCCATGTTATCAAAGCCTAACCGAACGTAGCATAACTCAGCATGACGTGCACGGCCATTGCACCTGGCCTCCACAGAGCCAAGCAGAATGTTGTGGAGCACAGTATATCACTGAAGTTCATAAAATAACAGTGTATGCCACGAAAGTCAAAGCTATCCTACCCAAACTTATTCCAGCATAATTTAGTCAAACGTAGCTCATCTCAAGATAACGTGCTGCGACCACAATAGCAGGCGTGCGCAGAGCCAAGCGGAATATACTAGAGCAGAGTGGATTACAGAAATGCACCGTATAACAGTGTATAGCACGAAAGTCTAAGCTACCCTATCTAAACTTAGCCTAACCTAACCTAACAGAAAGTAACCTAATTGAAGATAGCTTGCCACGACCGCTATTGCTTGCCTCCCCAGTTTCGAGCAGAGTATATTAGAGCAGTGTAGAGGGCAGAAATCCACCGAATAGCAGTGAATAGCAAAAAGCCGTAGATATCCTTTCATAGCCTGAAGTAGCCTGACTCAACCAAACGTAACATAACACAATATACAGTGCAGCGACCACTGCACCAGCCCCCCCCCCCCATACCCAAGCAGAATGTAGTAGATGACAGTAGATTGCAGAAATCCGCCGAATAGCAGTGTATAGCGCGAAAGTCTTAGCCATCCTAGCCAAACGTGGCCTAACATTACCTAACCAAACGTAACATAATGCAACGTAATGTGCAACGGCCACTATTGCTCGCCAAACCTCAATCGGGCCGAATATAGCAGAGCAGTTTAGAGCGCAGAAATGCACCGAATAGCAGTGTATAGCACAAAAGTCGAAGATAACCTAACCTAACCCAGCGAAGCGTAACACAATTCAAACTAACTTGCAGGGACTGCTATTACTGGCGGTTCCATGGACCAGTAGAACGTATTAGAGCACTGTAGGGCGCAGGTATCCACGGACTAGCAGCATGCGGCACAAAAGTTTAAGTTATGCTATCCTAACCTAACCAAACGTAACATAAGCGAACGTAGCTAGAATCAACCAAACGTGCCGAGACCACTACTGGTGGCCTCCCCAGGGCCAAGCAGAATATACTAGAGCACATTAGAGCGCAGAAGTCAACCACATTGCAATGCACAGCACAAAAGTTAAAGTTGTCCGAACATTACCTTACCCAACCTAACCAGACCGATCGTAGCATAGCTCAACTTAACGTGCGGAGACTACTGTAGCTGGCGTCACCAGAGCCAAGCAGATTATACTAGAGGAGAGTAGACCGCATAAATCAGCCGCATTGCAATGTATAGCACAAAGGTCAAGGCTGTCCTCTCCTAACCTAACAAATCGTAACATTGCGAAAGGTAACGTATCTCACCTAACGTCCCACGACCAGTACTGCTGCCCCCCCCACCCCCCCCCCCTAAGAGACAAGCAGAGGCCATTTGATCAGTGTCATTCTGCAGCGCAGGAAACCACCGAATAGCGGTGCATAGTACAAGAGTCAAAGCTACCCGTCATGGCCTAGCCAAACGTAACGTAACCAAACGTGCCGAGACCACTACTGCTGGCCTATCCAGAGCTAAGCAGATTGTACTAGAGTTCACTAGGATGCAGAAAGCTGCCAAATAGCAGCGTATAGCACAAAAGTCGAAGATATCCTGCCCTGACCTCACGAAGTGTAACGTAACCAAACGTAACATAAATAAAACCAACTTGCCACGACCACTACTGCTGGCCTGCAAAGTGCCGAGCAGAGAATAGTAGAGAGATATAAAGCGCAGAAGTCCACCAAATAGCAGTGTATAGCTCAAATGTCAAAGACACCCTAGCCAAACCAAAGCTAACCTAACATAACCGAACGTACCCCTACTCAACCCAACGTGTTGAGACCACTATTGCTGGCCTTCCCATTACCAGGCAGAGCATACTAGATCCCAGTAGAACGCACCAGTACACCGAATAGTAGTGTATAGCACAATAGTCAGATCCACCCTAGCCTAACGTATACAAACGTAGCAGAACCGAACGTAACCTAACATAACCTAGCGTGTACAGGCCACTATTTCAGTACTCCCCAGGACACAGCAGAATATACTGTAGCCCAGTAGAGAGCAGAAATCCGCCGAATATCAGTGTATAGCACAAAAGTCAAAGCCATACTGACGAAACATATCCAAACCGCACCAAACCAAACGTAACCTAGCTAAGCAAACCGTGCCACGGTCACTATTTCTGAACTCCCCAGACGCCAGCTGATGCTAGTACAGCAACATAGAGCGCAGAAATCGACCGAATAACGGTGTATAGCACAAAGGTCAAGGCCACCCGAACCAAACTTAACCTAACCCAACCTAACAAAGCGTAACCTAGCTAAACGTAACATGCCGGAACCACACATATTGACCTCCCCAGAACCAAGCAGTACATATTACAGTACAGTAGAGCGCAGAAATCCAATGCACACCAGCGTATAGCATAAAAGTCAAATTCATTCTATTCCAACAGAACCATACCTATCATGACCAAACGCAACATAACCCTGCCTAACGTGTCGAGGCCGCTACCGTTGGCCCCCCATAGCCAAGCAGGGAATATTAGATCGCTGTAGGGCGCAGAAATTCAAAGAATGGCATTGTACAGCGGAAAGTCAACGACACCATAACCTAACCAAACCTAAAGTAGAATAACTAAACCAAACATGCCACAACCACTATTGCTGCCCCCCCCCCCCCAGAAACAAGCATATGCTAGCGGAGGAATGTAGTGCACAGGTATCGGCCGAACAGTAGTGTATAGCGGAAGAGTCAAAGCTATACTAGCGTAACTTAACCAAACATAACACAATCAAGCTTAATATATCACAAACTTGCGTGCCGACACCACCATTTCTGGCCTCTCCAGAGCCAAGCATAACGTACTTAAGCACAGAAGAGCGCAGGAATCCACGTAATAGCAGAGCATAGCACAAAAGTCAATGTAGGGTCTCCTAACCGAGCCAAACGTAAGCTATCTCAACATAAAGTGCCGAGACCATTATTACAGGCAACCACGGGGCCAAGCAAAACATACTGCAGCACAGTAGAGCGCAGAAATCAGCCGCAGTGCAGTGTACAGCGCAAGGTCAAAGGTATCCTAACTATACCTGGCATAACCTAATCAAACCAAACGTAGCATAACAAAGCATAGCATGCCAATAACACTATTGCTGTCTTTCCCAGAGCTAAGCTGAACATACCAGATCACTGTACAGCGCAGAAATCCGCGGAAAACAGCGAATAGCGCAAAAGTCGAAGCTATCCTCTCCTAGCCTAACCAATTATAACATACCCAAACCCAACGTAATTCAACCTAACGAGCCGAGACCGCTATTGCCGGCCACCCCAGAGACAGGCAGAGCGAAGTAAATAACAGAAGAGGGCAGAGATCCACCGAATAGCAGTGTATAGCACAAAAGTCGAAGCTATCCTAATCAAACTTAGGATAACCCGTCCTTACCGAACGATACCTGACACAACATAACGTGCCAAGGCTACTATTTATGTCCTTCCCGGAGCCAAGCTGAAGGCACTAGAGGGCCGTATGGCGCAGGAATGTACCTAATAGCAGACTATGGCACAAAAGTCAAGGCTGTCCTCTCCTAACCTATACAATCGCACCATAGTCAAACGTAACACAACACAACTATCGTGCATTGACCGCTATTGCTGGACACGGCAGAGCCAATCAGGATGTACTAGAGCACAGTAGAGCGCAGAAATCTACCATATATCAGTGCACAGAGCGAAAGTTAAAGCTACCGAAGTCAAAATTAACCCATCATAACCGATCGTAACCTGGTTCAACACGTCCTGCCCGGACTACCATTGCTGATCTTCTCAGAGCCAAGCTGAAAATATTAAAGCACTTTACGGAGCAGAAATCCACCTAATAGCAGAATGTTGCACTTAAGTCAGCGCCATCCTCTCCTAACATAACCAACCGTAACATAACCAAGCGTAACCCAACTCAACCTAACGTTCTGTGACCACTACTGCTGGCCTCCACACTTTCAAACAGGACATACTAGAGCTCAGTAGAGCGCAGAACTCCATCGTATAGCAGTGTACAGGACAAAAGATGAAGCTACCATGACCACACTTTGCCTAATCCAACCAAGCCGAACGCAACATGGCCCAGCATAACCCGACGAGGCCACTATTGCTAGCCTTCCCAGGGCAAAGCTGGAAGCATTACAGCACTGCAGGGCACAGGAATCCTCCTAATAGCAGACTATAGCTCTAAAGTCAAGGCTATCCTCTCCTAACACAACCAATAGTAACATAACACATCGTAACCTAACTCAACGTATCGCGCCACGTCAGGTATTCCCGGCCATCCCAGATCCAAGCAGAACGAATTACAGGAGAGTAGAACGCAGAAATCCATAGAATCGCAGTGCATATCAGGAAAGGTTAAGCTACCCAAACTTATCCGAAACCAACAGGACTTATCCAAACATAGCCTAGCTAAGTCTGACGTGCCGAGGCCGCTGTTGCTGCCCACCACATATCCGAGCAGGGCATACTAGAGGTCAGTAGTGCGCAGAAATCTACCGAATAGCAGTGTACTGCACAAAAATTAAAGCTAATCTGACCAAACATTACCTAAGACAACCTGACCGAACGTAACTTAACTGAACCTAACGTGCCGAGGCCGCTGTTGTTGCCCTCCCCAGAGCCAATCGGAACGCGTTAGTGGAGAGTTGAACGCAAAAATCCATATAATCGCAGTGTATATCTGAAAAGTCAAAGCTACCCATGCATAACCCAAGCCAACAGAACATAAGCAAACATAGCCTGACACAGCTTAACGTGCCGAGACGGCTGTTGTTTCCCTCTCGAGGGCCAAGCCGGGCATACTAGAACACAGTTGATAGTAGATATCCACCGAATGGCAGTACACGGCGCAAAAGTTAGAGCTATCCTGACCAAACTCAGTCTGATCCAACATAGCCAAACGTAACCTGACCCAACAAAGCGCTACGATACTACCGTTCCTGGCCTTCCCGAAGCCAAACTGAAAATATTGAAGCACTGTAGGGCGCAGAGATGAAACTAGAGCCAGTGGAGAGGAGGGTGCAGAAACCTATAGAATCGCAGTGCGTAGCACAATAGTCGAGGCTACACTATCCTAGGATAGCCATAAGTAACATAACCGAACGTATCTTAACTCAACCTAACGTGCCGAGACAAGAAATGCTTCATCCCCAGAGCTGAGCAGAATGTACTGCAGCACAGTAGAGCGCCGGAAGCCTCCAAATTGCAGTGTACGGCACAAGTGTTAGAAATATCGTAATCTAACCTTCCGTAACCAAACCTAATCAAACGAAGGCTGACTGCGTCTGACGCGCTGCGACCACTATTGATGGACCTCCCACAGTCGAGCTGAGAATGGTGGAGCACAGTAGAGCGCGGACACCCACCGAATAACAGGTTATACCACGAAAACCAAATCCATCCGACGATAAACCCATGTGATCGTAACCTAGCATAACACAGCCTAACTCAACCTGACGTGTCTGGACCACACCTGCAGGCCTCCCCAGCGCCAAGCAGAAAATATTAGGGCACTGTAGAACGTTGAAGTCCACCGAATAGCAGTGTATAGCGCTAAAGTCAGAGCTATCGCCTCATTACATAGCCAATCGTAATATAACCGAACATCACCTAACAGAACATAACGCGTCGCGAACACTATTGCTGGACACCTATGTCCAAGCAGAATATAGTATAGCCCAGCAGAGCACAGGAATGCACCGAGGGGCATTGTGTAGCACAATATTCGAGGTAACGCTGTCCCAGCCTAACCAAACGTAACACAATCAGACGTAACGAAGCCCAAGCTGACGTGCAACGACCGCTATTGCTGGCCTCAAGAGAGCTAAGCTGACTATAGCAGAGCAATGTAGAACGCTGAAATCGGTCGAACAGCAGTGTATAGCACAAGGGTCAAAGCTGTCTTAACCAACCTAGCCAAGACCAACACAACCAAACGTAACATAACTCAAGCTAACGTGCCGAGAGTATTATTCCTGGCGTCCACAGAGACAAGCAATGTGCGACAGCGCATTCAAGAGCGCAGAAGTCCGTAGGATAGCAGTGTGTAGCACAAAAGTCGAAGCTATCTTAACCTAACACATCGTAACCTAACCAAGCTGAACGTACTCTCACCCAACCTAACGTGCAGCGACCACCTTTGCTGTCAACCCTGGAGCCGAGTTGGATACATTAGAGCAATGTAGAGCCCGGAAACCCACCGAAGTACTGTGTACAACACAAAAGTCTAAGCTACCCTATCCTAACCTTACCAAACGTGCCACAACCGAACGCAACATATCTCAACCTAACGTGCCGAGAGCACTACTGCTATCGTTCCTATGGCCAATCAAAGTATACTACAGCACAGTGGAGCGTAGATATCCGCCGAATATCAGTGTACAGCGCAAACGCCAATGCTATCCGTATCTAGCCGGATCTAACATAACATAATTGATCGCAGTATAGCTCAAACTAACGTGCCGAGACAAGCATTGCTGGCGCTCCAGTGGCAAGCAGAGCATATTACAGCAGAGTGGAGAGCAGAGATCCACCGAATAGCAGTGTATAGCATAAAAGTCAATGCTACCCTATCCTAACCTAACCAAACGTGACATAACCGAACGTAATCTAACTCAACCTCACGTGGCGAGACCACTATTGGAGCTCTCCCCAGAGGCAAGATAGAGCATAGTATACCGCAGAAATCCACCGAATTGCAGTGCATAGCACAAAAGTAAAAGATAACATAACCAAACTTAGCCTAACCTAACCTAGCCGAACGCATCTAACTTAAACTAACATGCCTCCGCTACTCTTTCTGGGCTCCCCATATCACAGCAGTGCATATTAGGGCGGAGTAGAGCGGATAAATCGGCCGATAGGCAGACTGTAGCGCAAAAGTCAAAGGAACCCCATCCTAACCTAACCAATCGTAACACCATCAAGCGTAACCAAGCTCAAACAATCGTGCCGCCAGCGCACAATGCTGGCCTCCCCAGCGTCAAGCAGAACATACCAGAGGAGAGCAGGGCGCATAAATCAATAAGATCTCAGTGCACAGCAGGAAAGTCAAGGATATCAGAGCCTAGCCCAAATGAACATAACATCCCCTATCGTAGCCAAACACAACGTGGCGCGCCGAGACCACCGTTTCTGGCGTCCCCAGAGCCGAGCGGAGCATATTAGGGCAAAGTGTAGTGCATAAAAGCACCGAAAAGCCGTATGTAGCACAAAAGTCGAAGGTGCCCTATCCAAACCTAACCTAACCTGGCCAAGCCAAACGTCATCTAACTCAACCTAACATACCGGGACCACTATTGCTGGCCATCACAGATCCAAGCAGAACATATTAGGGCACAATAGAGCGTAGGAATCAGCTGTATAGCAGTGTACAGCACGAAAGTCGAAGCTACCATATCCTAACCTAACCAAGCCTAACCTAATCGTACGCAGCCTAACTGAGCCTAACTTGCCGTGACCACAATTGCTGTCATCTCCAAGGCAAAGCAGAGCATATTGAAGCACTGTAGGGAGCAGAATTCAGCGGTATGCGGTGTAGGCCACGAAAGTCAAAGCCATCCTTTCCTAACCAGGCCAAACATAACGTAACCGAACGTAATATAACATAACCAAACTTGCCAGGACCGCTATTGCTGACCTCCCCAGAGAAAAGCAGATGCTTGTAGATCAATGCAGATCGCATGTATCGGCCGAATAGCAGCGTAAGGCACAAAAGTCATACGCATCCTAACCAAACATATCCTAAGCTTGACAGGCCAAGAGTAATACTGCTAACCTATCATGCCGAGATCACAATTGCTGTCCACCCTAGTGCAAAGCGGAACATAACAGAGCACAGAAGAGCCCAGAAGTTCACCGTATGGCAGTCTATAGCACAAAAGCCAAAGACACCCTATCCTAATCTAACGAAGCGTGACCTACCAAGCGTAACATAACATATCCTAATGTGTCCAGACCATTACTGCTGCCCTCCTCAGAGCCAAGCAGTACCCATTGGAGGATAGTAGAGTGCAGTAGTCCATAGAATCGCAGTGCATAGCTCAATAGTCGAAGCTATACCATCCTAACATATCCAAGCCTAACAGAACTGAACGTAACTTAACTCAACCTAAGGCGCAGAGTCCACTACTGCTTGCCTCCCCAGAGCCAAGCAGAATATATTAGAGCAAAGTAGAGCGCAGTAATCCACCTCATTGCAGTGTGTAGGACAAGAGTCAAAGATACCCTAGCCTAATTTATCCCAACCTAACCATACCAAACGTAACCTATCTCAACCAAACGTGCCGCGATGGTTACTCCTGGCCTCACCACAGACAAGCAGAGCATATTAGAGCACAGTAGAGCGCGGAAATCCACCGAATATCAGTGTATAGCACAAAAGCAGGAGCTACACTGTCCTAACCTAAACAAACGTAACCTAACCAGACATAGCCTAACTCAACATAACTCAACCTAACTTACCGAGTCCAACGTTGCGGTCGTCTCCAGCGCCAGGTAGATCATATTATAGCACAGTACAGCGCAGATATCCTCCGAATAGAAGTGTATAGTGTAAAAGTTGAAACTGTCCTGACAAAACTTAGCCTGACCCCACCTAACCGAACGTAACATAACCAAGCGCAACACAACTCAACCTAACGTGCCGAGACCGCTATTCCTGTCCTCCCCAGAGCCACGCAGGACATACTAGAGCACAGTATAGCGCAGGAATCAACCAAATAGCAGTGTAAACCACGAATGTCGCATTTCCTCAAACTTAACCCAAGCTAACATAACGTAACCAAAATTAGCTTAACTCAAACTAACGGGACCAGAACACTACCACCGGAATCCACAGAGACGAGGAGGGTATAGTAGAGCAACGTAGAGCGTAGAAATCCACCGAATAGCTGTGTATAGCGCGAAGGTCTAAGCCATCCTACCCTAACCTAGCCAAACGTAACATAACCGAACGCAACATAACTCGTACAAACGTACCGAGACCAATACTGCTTGCCTCCCCATAGCGAAACAGAATATTCTAGACCACAGTAGAGCGTAGGAATCCACCGACTAGCAGTCTATAGCACAGAAGTCAAAGACACACTTACCAAACTTAACCCAATCTAGCCTAACCAAATGTAACCTAACTGAACCAAACGTGCCACGATCACCATTTCCGGCCTGCCCGAAGGAAAGCAGATGCTAGTAGAGCAATGCAGAGCGCTGATACCGTCCGAATAGCAGTGTATTGCAAGTAAGTAAGGGTTATTCTAACCTAACCTGTCCTAACATAGCCAAATCAAACGTAACATGTACCAATCTAACGTACTCAGCCCACAATTGCTGGCCTCCCCAACGCCAAGCAGGGCATATTAGAGGCGAGCAGCGCGCAGAGGTCCATAGAATGGCAGTGTCTAGCACGAAAGACAAAGCTATCCATTCCTAACCTGACCATACGTAACCTTACCGAACGCAGCATTGCTCAACCTAACGTGCCGAGACCACTATTGCTGGCCACCCCAGGGGCCAAGCACAACATTTTAGAGGAGGGCAGGGAGCAGAAATCCATGTAATCGCAGGGTCCAGCCGGAAAGTCAATAATAACCAAACCTAACACAAACAAACATAACTTAACCTAACGCAGCCAAACTAAACGTATTCGGCCGCGGCCACTATTTCCGGCCTTCCCAGGGTCTAGCTTACTAGAGTGGAGCAAAGTGGAGGGCAGGAATCAACTGAGAAGCTGAGTGTAGCACGAATATCAAAGCTGCCCTAGCCAAACAGAGTCTAGCCTAACCTGACCAAGCGCAATCTAACACAGACCAACGTGCCATACCACAATTGCTCGGATACCTAGAGTCAAGCAGTGTACAGTAGAGCAATCTAGATCGCAGGAATCCGCCGAAAAACAGTCTGTACCACCATAGTCAAATCAACGCAAACCTAACCAAACCTAACATCACCTAACCGAACGTAGACTAACTAAACGAAACGTGCCGAGAGCTCTGTTAATGGGTTCCCTAGAGTCGAGCAGAGTATAGAAGAGCAATGTAGAGCATAAAAGTCCGCCGAAAATCAGTGTATACCACAGAAGACGGAGGTACGCTGTCCTGCCCTCTACAAACGTAGTATAACCCAACGCAGCCTAACCTAACCTAACGTGCCGCGAACACTATTGCCGGCTTCCCCAAGAACAAGCGGAATTTGATGAAGAGCAGGAGAGCACAGAAGTCCAAAGAATATCTGCGTATAGCACATAAGTCAAAGCTATCCTAACATAACCCAACCAACCCTCACCTAACCAAACGTAATCTAACTAAACCTAACCTGCAGCGACGAGTATTGCTGGCCTCCACAGAGCGAAACGGCGCATAACAGAGGTGAGTAGAGCGCAGGAGTCTAAACAATCGCAGTGTGTATCAGAAAGGTTGTAGCCCCCCAAACCTAACCACAGCAAACACAACCTAACCAAACGCACCCTATCTCAACCTATCATGCCGAGGCTACTATTACCGGCTTCCCCAGCCCCATGAGGAGCATACTAGGATACAGTAGAGCGCAGAAATCCACCGAATTGCAGTGAACATCACAAAAGTCAAAGGTATCCTATCTTAACCTAGGCACACATAACACAAGGAAACGTAACTTATCTAAACCGAACGTGAAACGACCGCTATTGTAGGCATCCCCAGATTCAAGCAGATGCTATTAGAGCTATGCAGCGCAAGGTATCGGCCGAATAGCAGTGTAAAGCACAAAAGTCAAAGCTATCATATCCCAACCTAACTAAATGTATCGCCACCTATCGCGAACTAACTTAACATAACGTGCCAAAACCACAATTGGTGGCCTCCAGAAAGCAAAGCATAACATATTAGATCACAGTAGAGCGCCGGAATCCACCCAATGGCAGTGCGTAGCACAAAAGTCAAAGCTATCCTAACTAAACGTAACCTAACCTACCCAAACCAAACGGAACCTAACCCAACCTATCGTGCCACGACCGCTATTTATGGCCTCCCCATATTCGTGCAGAGTATAGTAGAGCAATGAAGAGCGCAGAAATCCACTGAATAGCAGCGTATAGCACAAACGCCAGTGTTACCCTATCCTAATCTAATAAAACCGAACCAAACGTAACAGGACTCTACCTAACGTGCCGAGAGCACTATTCCTGGCCACCCCAGTGTTGAGCAGAGTATGGTACAGCAGAGTAGAGTGCAGAAAGGCAACAAATAGTAATGTATAGCACAAAAATCAAGGATACCCTGACCTAACCAGGCCAAACATATCCTAACCAAGCGTAAAACAACTAAACCTAACGTGCCGCGACCACTACTGCTGGCGTCTCCAGAGCCAAGCAGAACACACTAGAGCACTCTAGATCGCTGAAATCCACCGAATATCAGTTCATACCACGAAAGTATAAGCTACCCTATCCTAACCTAACCAAACGTGACATAGCCAAACGCAGCATAACTCAGCTGAAAGTGCCGAGACCACTATTGGTGCCCTCCCCAGAGCCAAGAAGAACGTACTACAGCACAGTAAATATCAACAATCTACCGAAAAACGGTGTGTACCACGTAAGACGAAGCTGTCCAAACCTAACCCATACTACCATGGCACAAAATAACTCTGCCTAACTCAATCAAGCGTGCCGAGACCACTATTGCTGGCTTCCCGAGTGTCGAGCAGAGTATAGAACTTCAATGTAGAGCGCATGAACCCACCGAATAGCAGTGTATAGCACAAGAGCCTACTCTACCCTTTCGTAACCTAACCAAACGCAACGTAACCGAACGCAAAATAACTCAGAAAAACGTGCCGAGGCCAATACAGCTGGCTTCCCATTGGCCATGCAGAATATACTAGAGCACACTAGAACGCAGAAATTCGCAGAAGAGCAGTATATAGAACAAAAGTCGAATCTACACTGTCCTAGCCTAACCTAACCTAACATGACGGAACGTAACATGACACAACCGAACGTGCCACGACCGCTATTGCTGACGTCCCCGGTGAAAAGCAGAGTGTGACAGCGCAGTATAGGTCGTAGGAGCCCATACAATTTCATTGCGCTGCACAAACGTCATAGCTATACCAGCCCAATCCAACATAACCTAACACAACCAAACTTAATATAACTGAGCCTAACGTACCGAAACAACTGCTGCTGGCATCGCCAAGGCCATGCGAACATATTAGAGGAGAGTAGAGCGGAGGAATCCATAGAATCGCAGTGTGTAGCAGAAAAATCAAAGCTATCTGCACCATACCCATGGCAACATAAGCTAACCGAACGTAACCTAACCCAGCCTTACATGACGCGGTCACAAATTCTGGCTTCCCTAAAGCAAAGCAGAGCATATTAGAGCACAGTAGAGCGGGGAACTCCATCGAAAATCAGTATGTGCACAAAAGGCATAGGTTCCCTATCCAAACCTAACCAAGGGTAACACTACCAAACGCAACCTAGCACAGCCTAACGTATGGCCACCAATACTGCTGGCCTCCACAGAGACAAGGAGCACATATTAGGCGAAAGTAGGGCGCAGAAATCCATAGGCACGCTGTGTACAACAGAAAATTCAAAGATATCCTAACATAACTTCAGCAAATGTAACCTAACGAAATGCAGAAAATCTCAACCTGACATGCCGGGACCACCATTGCTAGCCTCCCCAGTGTCGAGCAGAATATAGTAGAGTAGTATAGAGAGCAGAAATCCACCGAATGGCTGCGTAAAGCTCAAAAGTACAAGCTATCTTCTCGTAAACTCTCCAAACGTAGTGTAATCTAACGTATCCTAACTTAACCTAACGTGCCGGGACCACTGTTACTGGAAACCCCTGAGCCAATCAGAATATACTATGGCGCAGCAGGTCGCCGAGAGCTACCTAATTGCAGCGCATATCACAAAAGTCAAGTTTATCACAACGCAACACTGCCAAACCTAACCAAGCCAAACGTGGACTAACAGAACTTACCGAGACGGGACCACTATCTTTGTCATCCACAGTGACAAGCAGAACACATTAGGGCACAGTAGAATGCAGAAATCCGACGAATGGCGGCGTATGGCGCAAAAGTGGTAGCTATCCTCCCCTAACCTAACCTACCCTAACCTGAACAAACGTAACGTAACACAACCTTTCGTGCCACGACCACTATTTCTGAAATCCGCAGTGCTAAGCAGAACATACTAGAGCGCAGTAGAGCGCCGAAATCCAACGAATAGCAGCATATATCGCAGAAGTCAAAGCCAACACAGCCAAGTCTAACCCAACCTAGCCTAACCAATCGTAACATAACTCAGCATATCGTTTCACGACCAGTGTTGCTGGCCACCCCAGGGTCGAGTAGAATATAGTAGGGCAATGTAGAGCACAGAAATGCACTGAAAAGCAGTGCATAGCTCAAAAGTCCAAGTTACCCTATCCTATCCTATCCAAACGAAACATAACCAAACGTCGCCTAAATCAAACTAACGTGCCGCGACCGCTACTGCTGGCCTCCCAGAGACAAGCCGAATAGACTAGGGCACAGCAGAGCACAGAAATCCGTGGCGTTGCTGTGTAAAGCACAAAAGACATAGGTATCCTAACACAGACTGACCCATCGTAACACAACCGAATGTAGCCTAACTGAACGTAACGTGCTGAGGACACTATTGCTGTCTTTCCCATAGAAGATCTGAACATATGAGATCACAGTAAAGCGCAGAAATCCACCGAAAATCAGTGTGCAGAACAAACGTCAACTACAGTCTCCTAGCATAACAAATCGAAATATTTCCTAACCAATCCTAACTGAACCTAACCTGCAGGGACAACATTTGATGGCCTAACCAGATTCCAGCAGGGTATAGAAAAGCATAGTAGAGCGCAGAAATCCACCGAATAGCAGCCTATACTGAGAAAGTCAAAGCTATCCAAACCTGCTCCAAGCAAACATAACCTAACCGAACGCAACCTAACTCAACCTATCGTGCAGAGACCAGTGTTTCTGGCATGCGCAGAGCCAGGCAGAGCATATTAGAGGACAACATGACCCAGAAATACCCCGAATAGCAGTATATAGCACAAGAGTCAAAGCTGTACTCTCCTACCCCGACCAAACGTAACATAACCAAACGTAGCCTAAATCAAACTAACGTCCCGGTACCACTATTCCTGGCCTCCACTGGGTCGAGCAGAGTATAGTACATCACAGTATGATGCAGACATCCACCGAATAGCAGCATCCTCCACGAATGCCGGAGCTATGCAAACCTAATCAAAGCTTACGTAGTCTATGCAAACGTAGCCTAAATCATCCTAACGTGCCGAGGCCACAGTAGCTGTCTTTCCCAAATCTAAGCTGAAAGTATTAGAGCAGATTAGCGCGCAGAATTTCACCCAATAGCAGTGTTTTGCACAAATGTCAAAGCCATCCTCCTCTAATGTAACTGATCGTTACAAGCCCAAACGTAACCTAAGGCGCCGCGACGGCTATTGTTGGCCTCCCCATAGCCAAGAAAAACGTATTTTAAGAGAGTAGAGCATGGAAATTCAGAGAATCGCAGGGTACTGCAGGCAAGTGAGAAATGTCCAAACCGGACCCAAACAAACATAACATAGCCGAACGTGACCTAACTCAGCCTAACGTGCCGCGGCCACTATTTCCAGCCTCCCCAGAGCTAGTCAGATCATATAAGATCACAGCAGGGCGCAGAATAGCGCCGAACAGCACTGTGTTGCCCAAGACTCAAGTCTGTCCTAGCCTAACATAACCAAACGTGACGTAACCGGTCGTAACCTAAATCCACCTAACCGCCCTACAACACTAATGCTGACCACGCCGGAGACAAGCAGAATAGGCTAGAGCAGAGTAGAGTACAGGAATCCGCGGCGTTGCAGTGTAAACCACAAAAGTCGAAGGTATCCTAACCCAAGCTGACTCAACCTAAGCCAAACAAACGTAGCCTAACTCATTGTACCGTGCCGAGACTACTATTACTGTCTTTCCCATAGACAAGCTGAACATGTGAGATCACAGTAGGGCGCAGAAGTCCACCGACTATCAGAGTGAACCACAAATTTCAGCAACCGTCTGCTAACCTAATCAATCGTAACATTGCCTAACGTAACCTAACAGGACCTATCGTGCTGAGACCACTATTTCTGGCCTCCCCATCCCTCAAGCACAACATGTTAGAGGAGAGTAGGGCGCAGAAGACCATAAAATGGCAGTGCATAGCAGAAAAGACAAAGATATCCTAATCTAGCACATCGTAACATAACCTATCCGAACGTAATCTAGCTAAACCTATCGTGCGGCGACCACCACTGCTGCCCTCCAGAGACCCAAGCACAACTTATTAGAGCACAGCGGAGCGCAAAAATCCACCGAAAAGCAGCGTACAGCGCAAAAGTCAAATCTACCCAATCCTAACATATCAGAACGTAACATAAGCAGACGTCACGTAACCCGTACTGACGTTCCACGAACGCTAATGCTGGCCTCAGGAGGGCTAAGCAGAGAGTAGCAGAGCAATGTAGAGCGCACTAATTGTCCAAATAGCAGCGTATAGCGCCAAAAGTCAGAGCTACCCTAACCAAGCCTAACCAAATATCCCCTAACAAAACGCAGCATAACAATGCTTAACGTGACGAGAGCACTATTCCTGGCGTGCACACAGACAAGCGGAGTGCTATAGCGCACATAAGAGTGTTAACGACCATAGAATAGCAGTGCGTAGCACTACAGTCAAGGCTATCCTAACCAAACACATCGTATCCTAACATAACCAAACGTATTATATCTCAACCTAACGAGGGCGACCGCCATTGCTGGCCTCCCGAGAGCCAAGCAGAGAGCAGTAGTGCAACGTAGATCGTAGAAATCCTCCGAATGGCGGTGTATAGCACAAAAGTCGAAGCTAGCCTACTCTAACCTAGCCAATCGTGTCATAAGCAGACGTAACGTAACCGAATCTGACGTGCCGCGAAAGACATTGCTGGCCTCACGAGAGCTAAGCAGAGTATAGCGGAGAAGTGTAGGGTCCTGGAATCGTCCAAATGGCCGTGTATAGGAAGAAAGTAGTAGACTTTCGAACCAAACATAGCCTAACCTGCCCTAATCAAATGTAACCAATCCCAAACTAACGAGCCCATGCCACAATTGTTGGCCTCCCCACCGCGCAGCAGCGCATATTAGAGGCGAGCAGAGAGCTGAGGCCCATAGAATAGCGGTGCGTAGCACATAAGTCAAGGATATCGTAACCTAGCGCAACGTAACGTAACCTACCCGAAAGTAATCTAACTAAACCTAACGTGCGGCGAACACCTCTGCTGCCCACCAGAGACCCAAGCAGAACTCACTAGAGCACAGCAGAGCGCAGATATTCAACGTATAGCGGTGTATAGCACAAAAGTCAAAGCTATCACGTGCTAACCTAACAAGACGTAACATAAGCATACTTAGCCTGACATTTCCTAACGTGTCGAGACCACTATTGCTGCTCTCGTGAGAGCCATGCAGGGCATATTAGATGTGAGTACAGCGCAGAAGTCCATGGAATCTCAGTGCATAGCACAATAGTAGAAGTTACACTATCCTAACGTAGCCAAATGTAGCTTTAGCGAAAGCAGCTTAGCTAAACCTAACGCACCGAGATCACTCTTGCTTGCCTCCACAGAGCCAAGCAGGATATACTAGAGCACAGTAGATCACAGAAGTCCACAGGATGTCAGGCTTGAGCACATATGTCAAAGCTATCCGAACGTAACCCAAACCAACATAACCTCATCAAACGCAAGTAGCCTAACTCGGCATAACGTGCCGAGACCTCTATTACTGGCCTCCCCAGAGGCAAGCAGAGTATATTCGAGCAATGTAGGTCGCAGAAATCCAACGAACAGCAGTGTATACCACGAAAGTCAATGCTATCCTAACCCAACCTAACCAAACGTGACATAACCAAACGCAAACCAACCTAACCTTACGTGCCGAGACCACTATTGCTGGCTTCCCCAGAGACAAGCAGATGCTCGTAAAGCGACGCAGGCCGCAGATATAGACCAAATAGTAGTGTGAAGCACAAAAGGCAAAATTACACGTACCAAAGCTAACCTAACCTAGCCAATCCGAGCGTTGCCTGATTCAACCTAGAGTGCCGGCACCACTGTTGTTGGCCCCCCGATAGTCGACCTGAGTATAGTAGAGCAACGTAGAGCGCAGATATCCACCGAAAGCAGCCCATGGCACAGAAATCAAGGCTATCCTCTCCTAACCTAGCCAATCGCAACAAAACCAAGCGCTGCATAACCCTACCCAAATTGCAGCGAAAACTATTGCTGGCCATGCAGAGCCGAGCAGAACATAGTGGATGAGGCCCAACGTAACTTAACTCGACATAAATTGCTGCGACCGCTATTGCTGGCCTCGCCAGGTCCATGCAGAACATAGTAGAGCTCAGTAGAGCGCGGAAATCCACCAATTAGCAGAGTATACTACGAAAGTCTGAGCTATCCTAAGCAAACCTAGCATATCCTAACCTAACCGATCGTAACACAACATAACCTAACGAGCCAGGTCACTACTGATGGCCACCACGGTGCAGAGCAGAACATATTAGAGGGGAGTAGAGCGCGGAAATCCATATAATCTCAGTGCATAGCTGAAAAGTCAAAGGTATCCAAACCAAACCCGTACACACGTAACCTTATCAAACGCACCATATTTCAGAATAACGTGCCGAGACCACAATTTCTGGCTTCCCCAGAGGCAAGCAGAACATACGAAAGCACAGTTGTGCGCATAAGGCCACCGAATAGCAACGTATGTCAAAAGAGCCAAAGTTACCCGATCCTAACAGAACAAATCGTAACATAACCAAACTTAACATACCACAAACTATCGTGCCGAGGCCACTATTGCTGGCTTTCCTAGTGCAAAGCGGAACACATTAGAGGAGAGTAGAGTGCAGAAATTCATAGAACCGCAGTCCATAGCAAAATCATAGCTATCCAATCCCAACCCATACTAACATAGCCACACCACATGTAGCATAATACAACGTTACGTGCTGAGTCCACAATTGCTGTCCACCTTAGAACTTCGCAGAACATACTAGAGCGCAGGAGACCACAGAAATGCACCTAATAACTGTGTACAGCACGAAAGTCAAAGCTACACTATCCTAACCAAACCAAACGTAACATAACCAGTCGTAACATAACCCAATCTAGAGTGCCGCGGCCACTATTGCTTGCCCCACAGAGCCGTGCAGAACTTAGTAGAGGAGAGTAGCGCTTAGAAGTCCTTAGAATCCAGGTGTATAGCAGACAATTCGAAGAAACCCAAACCTAACCCAGAACAACTTAACCCAACAAAACGTAGCCTAACGCAACATAACGTGCCTCGACCACCATTCCTGGCCACGACAGGGGCAAGCAGAGTATAGTACATCCCAGTAGAGCGCAGAAATCCACAAATAGGAGTGTATAGCACAAAGGTCAAAGCTATCCTCTCCTAACCTAACCATTCGTAACATATCCAAACGTAACGTAGCAAAACCTAACACGACGCGACCGCTATTGTTGGTCTCCCCTGAGCCACGCAGAGCACACTAGTGGAGAGTAAAACGCAGAAATCCGTAAAATCGCAGTGTTTATCAGGAAAGTCGAAGCTACCCATATCTAACCTAAACAAGCAGAGCATATCCAAGCATAGATTAACACAGCCTAATGTGCAGGGACAGCTATTTCTGCCCTCCCCAGAGCCAAGCAGGGCATGCTAGAGAGGAGTAGAGCGCAGAAGTCGACCGATCAGTATTGTACAGCACAAAAGATATAGATATCCTAACCAATCTTTGCCCTCCCCAGCCTAACCGAGCGCAAACTTACTCCACATATCTTGCCGGGACAACTATTGCTGTCCTTCCCAGAGACAAGCTGAAGATATTAGAGCACTGTATGGCGCAGGAATCCACCTAGTGGCAGACTATAGCACTAAAGTCAAGGCTGTCCTCTCTTAACTTCACCAATCGTGTCAGAACCAAACGTTACCTAACTCAAACAAACGCGTCGCGACCACAATTGCTGGCCTCCTCGGAGCCGAGCAAAACACATTGGTGGAGAGTAGAACGCAGAAATCCACATAATCGCAGTGAACTACAGGAAAGCCAAAGCCACCCAAACCTAACCCAAACCGACGGAACGTATACAAATATATCATAATTAAACCTAACGTGCCGAGACCGTTATTGCTGCCATCCCCAGATCCAAGCAGGAGATACTAGAGCACAGTAGAGCGCAGAAAACCACCTCATTGCAGTTCATAGCACAAAAGTGAAAGATAACCTTATATAACCTGACACAAACAAGCGTAACCAAACGTAGTGTAACTCAAAATAACGTAGTGCGACAAATATTTCTGGGCTCCCCAGAGCCAAGCGGAACATATAGCGCAGTAGAAAGCAGAAATCCACCGAATCACAATGTATAGCACAAAAGTCAAACATATCATGGCCCAACCTGACCTTACCTATCTTATCCAAACTTAGTGTAAGTAAACACGACGTGACGGGACCGGTATTGCTGGCCTTTCGGGAGCCAGGCAGAGAATATTAGGTCACAATGGAGCGCAGAAGTCCACAGCCCAACAGTCTAAGTATCCTTTATGAACCTAGCCAAACGTAACATATATAAGTGCAGCAAACACAATCTAACATGACGAGACCACTATTGCTGGCCTCTAGAGGGTCCAGCAGAACGCAATATAGCACAGTAGAGCGCAGAAATTCACCCCATTGCAGTGAATGGCACAAAAGCCGAATGTATCCTATCCTAACCTTACCTAACATAACATAACCAAACGTGGCATCGCTCAACACAACGTGCCGTGACCACTGCTGCTGGCCTCCCCAGAGCCGAACAGAATGCAGTATGGCACAGTATATCACAGAAATCCACTGAATAACAGTGTATAGCGCGAAAGTCAAAGCTATCCTAACCAAACTTAACCTAACCTAACCTAACCAAACGTAACCTAATACAACCTGACGTGCAGCGACCACAATCGCTCGCCGCCCCAGAGTCGAGCTGTGTATAGCAGAGCAATGGAGAGTGCAGGAATCCACCGAATAGCAGTGTATGGCACGGAAGTCAAAGAAATCTTTCCCGGATCTTCCTAACCTAACCAAGCGAAATGTATCGTAACACGGTCTTACCTGCCGGTACCACTATTGCTGGCAGCCCAGAACCAAGAAGAGGATACTAGAGGACTGTAGAGCGTAGGAACACACCGCACTACATTGTACAGCACGAAGTCAGACGTAACCTGTCACAACCTGACCATGCGTAACCTATCGGAACGAAGTGTAACTCAACATAACGTGACCCGACCAATATTGGTGTCCTCCCCGGAGCCAAGCGGAACATATTAGGGTAGAGCATATCGCAAAAATCCATAAAATCGCAGTGTATAGCAGAAAAGTCAAAGCAACCTGTACCAAACCCAAATTAACGTGAACTAACCAAACACAGCCTATCTCAACCTATCGTGGCGCAACATCTATTGCAGCCCCCCCCCGAAAAAAGCAGAATATACTAGAGCACAGTAGAGGGCAGAAATCCACCGAATAGCACTGTACAGCACAAATGTTAGAGCTATCCCGACCAAACATAGCCCAACCTATCCTAACAGAACGTATCCTGACTCCACGTAATGTGCCGAGAGCACTTTTGCTGGCTCTCCCAGAGCCAAGCTGAAAATATTAGAGTCTAGTAGCGCTCAGGAATCCACCTAATAGCGAACTATACCACCAAAGTCAAAGCTGTGCTGTCCTAACGTGTCGAATCGTATTACAGCCAAACGTAACATAACTCAACCGAACGCGACGCGTCCACTATTGCATCAGGCAAACGTGCTGAAACCGCTATTGCTGCCATCCCCAGGGCCAAGCATGTCATACTAGAGCACACTAGAGCGAAGGAATCCACCGAATATCAGTGTACAGCACAAAAGATGAAGCCATCCAAACCAAACTTAGCCTAACACAACCTAGCAGAACGAAACGTGACTCAACGTAACGCGCGGATACCACTATTACTGGCCTTCCCGCAGTCAAGCTGTAAATGCTAGAGCACTGTAGGGCGGAGAAATCAACCTAATAGCAGACTATAGCACCAAAGTTGAGGCTGTACTCTACTAACCTAACCAATGGTAGCATAACCAAGCGTAACATAACTCAACCTAACTTGCCGAGACCGTTATTGCTGCCCTCCCAAGCGCCAAGCAGGACATACTAGGACACAGTAGAGCGAAGATACCCACCGAATAGCAGTGCGCAGCACAAAGGTCAAAGATATCCTATCCTGTCCTAGCCAAACCTAGCACACCCAAACGTAACCAAACACCGCCTAACGTGCCGAGACCGATATTGTTGGTCTCCACATCGCTAAGCAGCACATATTGGAGGAGAATGGATCGTAGATGTGAATAGAATGGCAGTGTATAGCAGAAAGTTCAAAGCTATTCAAACATTACCTATGCTAACATAACCTAACCAAACGGAACCTAACTTAACATAACGTGTCGCGGCCACTATTTCTGGCCTCCACAGAATAAAGGAGGGCATATCAGAGCACGTGACAAAACCAAAAGTATCCAAGCTCAACCTAACGTACAGCCGCCACTATTGCTGGCCACCCCAGGGCCAACCAGGACATATTAGATCACAGTAGAGCGCAGAAGTCCACCGCATTGCAGTGCATAGCGCAAGAGTGGATGGTACCCAAACACTAACCTGTCCTAACTTAGACCAACCAAACCTAGCATAACTCAGCATAACGTGTCGAGAGAAGTATTGCTGGCTTCCACAGAGCCAAACAGAGCATATTGCTGTACCGTAGAGCGCAGAAATCCACCGAATGGCAATGTGCAGCACAAAAAGTCAAAGCTGTCCTAACCTAACCTAGCCAAGCCTAACATAACCAAACGTAACCTATCTCAACCTAACGTGTCGCCAATACTGTTTCTGGCCTCCCCAGGTCCAAGCGGAACATATTAGAGAGGAGTAAATGGCAGGAATCCACCGAATGCCTGTGTATAGCGCAATAGTCAACGCTACCCTGCAATAAACTAACCAAACGTCGCAGAACCATACCCTACATAACGCAATATATTAGTGCACAGGAGAGCGCAGAATACAACCGAATAGCAGTGTATGGAACAAGAGCCACAGCCACCCAATCCTAATCTAGCCAGACGTAGCGTAACCAAACGTAGATTGACGCTATCTAACGTGCCGGGATCACTCCTGCTGGCCTCCCCAGAGCCAAGCAGAATATACTAGCGCACAGCGGAGCGCAAAATCCACAGCATTGCTGTGTATGGCACAAGAGTCGCAGATATCCTATCCTAAGAGTGCCTAACTGTACCTAAACTATCGTAGTACAACAAAATATAACGTGGCGTGACCAATGTTGCTGACCTCGCCAGAGCCAAGCAGAACATACTACAGCACAGCAGATCGCAGAAATCCGCCTAATAGCAGCGTATAGTACAAAAGCCGAAGCTATCCTCTCCTTTCCTAGTCAAACGTGACATAACATAGCGTAACATAGCTCGAACTAACGCGCCGAGACATCTATTGCTTCACTCCACAGAGCCAAGAGGTACATATTATTGAAGAGCCGAGAGCAGAAATACATAGAATGGCAGTGCATAGCACAAAAGTCAATGCTGCCGTGTCATAGCCTATCCAAATGCAGCATATACGCAAGTAGCATACCACAACCTAACCCGCCGAGACCACTACTGCTGTCCTCCCTAGAGCCAAACAGAATAGGCTAGAGCACAGTAGGGCGCAGAAATTCGCAACATTATAGTGTATAGCGTAAGAATCAGAGATACCACAACCTTACCTGACCTAACCTAGCCTAACCAAACGAAGCCTAACTCAAAATAATTCCCAGCGACCATTGTTGCTGGCCTGCACAGAGCCGAGCAGAGCATAGTAAAGCAGAGTCGAGAGCAGAAGTGCACCGAGTCGTAGCTTACAGCACAAAAAACAAAGCTATCCTATCCTAAACTAAGCACACGTAACATAACCAAACGTAACATAACTCAAACTTACGTGCCCCGACCACCGTTGTCAGCCTCCCCAGAGCCACGCAGAACATGTTAAAGCACAGCAGATAGCAGGAATCCACAGAATACAAGTGTATAGCACAAGACCCAACGCTATAATATCTTAACCTACCCAAGACATAACGTAATCATACGTAACATGACACAACCTAACGCGCCGAGGCAAACATTGCTGTCCTCCACACAGCCAGGCAGTATATACTAGAGCACAGTAGAACGCAGAAGTCCGCCGCATTGCAGCGTACAGCACTAAAGTAAAAGGTACCCTTACATAACCTGAAACAACCTAATTAAAGCGAACGTAGCCTAACTGAAAGTAACGTGCCGCTTCCACTGCCTCTGCCCTCCCCAGAGCCAAGCAGGAATACAGTAGAGCACAGTAGACCGCAGCAATCCACCGAATAGCATTCTATAGCATGAAAGTCAAAGCAATTCTAACCAAACTTATCCTAACCTTATGTAGCCAAACGTAACCTAATTCAACCAAACGACCGCGAACACTATTGCTTGCCTACCCAGTGCCAAACGGAACACATTAGAGGAAAGTAGATCGCGGAAATTCATAAAATCGCAATGTATAGCGGAAAAGTCAAAGCTATCTATATGTAACCCAAACTGACGTGATCTAATCAAACAGCCTAACTCATCATAACGTGCCGTGACCACAATGGTTGGCCTCCACATGGCCAAGCAGAATATAGCAGAGCGCAGTAGATCACAGGAATCCACCGAACATCAGTGTATTGAACGAAAGTCAAAGCCATTCGAATCAAACTTAAAATTACCTTACCCAACCGAACGTTACATAATTCCACCTGACGTGCCGAGACCACAATTGCTGCCTTCCCCAGAGCCAAGCAGAAAACACTAGAGCGCAGTAGAGCACAGAATCCACAGCATTGCACTGAATAGCACAAGAGTCGAAGATATCCTATTGTAACAGTGCCTAACTGAACCTAACATATCGTATTGTAACAAATCTTAACGTGGCGTGACCAATATTGCTGGCCTCACCAGAGCCAAGCAAAACATATTATAGAACTGTAGAGCACAGAAATCTACCGAATAGCAGCGTGTAGTACAGAATTCGAAGCCACCCCATCCTATCCTGGCTAAACGTAACATAACCATACGTAACATGACACAACCTATCCCGCCGAGACCACTATCTATGGCCTCCAAGATCAAACAGAAAATATTACAGCGTCGTAGAGCGCAGAAATCCACCGAATAGCAACGCATTCACAAAAGCCAAAGCCACCATATACTAACCTAACAAAGCGTAAAATTGGCGAACGTTACCTAATTCAACCTAACGTGTAAAGGGCACTATTGCGGGCCTCGACAGAGCCAAGGAGAATATATTAGAGCACAGTGGAGCGCAGACATCCACCGCATTGCTGTGTATAGCACAAAAGTTAAAGATATCCTGACCCAGCCTGACCCAACCAAATCCAACCAAACGTAACATAATTCAGCATAACGAGCACAAACGAGAATTTCTTTTATTCCCAGAGACAAGTAGAGCATACTAGAGCAAGGTAGAGCACAGAAATTCACCGAGTAGCACTTAATTGCACAGAAAAGTCAAAGCAATGTTATCCCAACCTAGCCAAACGTAACATAACCAAACGTAACCTAACTGAAACCAATATGCCCAGACCAGAATTTCTGGAATACCCAGATTCGAGCAGAGTTTTGTAGAGCAATGTACAGCGCAGAAATCGGCCAAGTAACAATGTGCGGCACGAAAGTCAAAGAAACACTGACCAAACCTACCTAACATAACCCAAATAAACGTAACAAAACTCAACCTAGCGTGCCGAGACCAATATTGGTGTCCTCCCAGGCGCAAGCAGGAAATAGAGCAGATCAGGAGAGTGCAGAGGTCCACCGAATAGCAGTGCATAGCACAATAGCCAAAGCTATATCTTCCAAAAGAAACCAAACGCTACGCAACCAAGCGTATCATAAGACACCTGACGCGCAGGGACCTCTATTGCTGGCTTCCCCAGAGCAAAGCAGAGTATACTAGAGCACAGTTGGGCGCAGAAATCCGCCGCATTGCAGTGCATAGCACAAAAGTCAGAGATGCCATAACCTTACCTGATCTAACCTAACCAAACGTATTATACCGCAACGTAACTTTCTGAGTCCATTGCCGCTGAAGTCCCCAGAGCCGAGCTGTGTGTAGTAGAGTAGAGTAGAGCTCAGAAATCCACCGAGCAGATGTTTATAGCACACATGGCGAAGTTATCCTATCCCAACATAACCACACGTAACGCAACCAAACGAAAACTAACCCAACCTGACGTGCCGCGGCCACTATTGCTAGCATCCCCGGATCCAAGCAGAGCGCGTTAGAGCAGATTAGAGGGCAAAAATCCACCGAAGAGCATTGAATAGCACAAATGCCAGGGTAGCCTGTCCTAACCTAGCCAATCGTAACATATACAAACGTAACCTAACTCAACCTAACATGACGAGACAACTATTGCTGACCTCCGCAGGGACAAGTAGAGTGTACCAGAGTACAGTAGTTCGCAGCCATCCTCCGCATTGCAGTGCATAGCACAAAAGGCGAATATAACTTAACATACGCGGACCTAAAGTAACCTAACCGAACGTAGCGTAACTCAAAAGGGCCAGCTGCAACCACAGCTTCCGGGCTTCACAGAGTCTAGCAGAATAAAGTAGAGCACAGTAGATCGCATGAAACAGCCGAAAAATAGTGTACAGCACGAAAGTCAAAGCCACCCAAACCAGACAGAATCTAATATCACCTTACCAAACACAACCTAACTCAGCTTAACGTGCCGCGACCTCTATTTCACGCCGCCCATGGGTCAAGCGGAGTATAGTAGAGCACAGTAGAGCGAAGAATTCCAGCGAATCGCAGTGTACAGCACGAAAGTCATAGCTATCCTATCCTAACCTTTCCAAACTTAACGTAAGTATACGTAACGAAACCCAACCTAACGAGGCGACTCCGCTATTGCTGCCCCCAAGTACCGAGCAGAGCGTATTAGTGCAATGTGGGGCGCAGAAATCCACAGAATAGCAGTGTATAGCACGAATGTCAATGCTATCCCATCCTAACCTTTCCAATCATAACATAACCGAACGCAACCTAATTCAACGCAACGTGGCGAGACCACTACTGCTGGCCTCCCCAGAGCCAAGCAGAATACGCAAGAGGACAGTAGGGCGCAGAATTTCGCCGCATTGCAGCGTAGAGGACAAAAGTCAGAGATATCCAAGCCATTCCTGATCCAACCTAAACTGACCAAACGTTGCCAGCTAAATATAAAGGACCGAGGCCACCATTGCCGGCGTCCCCGGAGCCATGCAGAATATGCTAGAGCACAGTAGAGCGCACAGGTCCATAGAATGGCCGTGCTTAGCACAAAAGCCAAAGATATCCTCACCAAAACCAAACAATCCTAACCCAACCAAACGTGACCTAGCCCAATCTAACGCGCCGCGTCCATTATTTCTGGAATTCCCAGGTCAAGGCAGGGAATATTGGAACACAGTAGAGCGCAGAAATCCACCGAATAGCAGTGTACACCACAAGAGACGCAGCTACCCTAGCCTATCATAACCAAGCCTATTAAAGCAAAACGTAACCTAACGCAACCTAACGTGCCTAGACCGCAGTTACTGTCCTCCCCACAGCAAAGCAGAATATACTAGAGCACAGGAGAACGCTGGAATTCACCGCACGGTATTGCAGAGCACACAAGTCGAAAATATGGTAACCTAACATATCGAAACGAGGATTAGCACAACCTAACGTGCAGAGACCACCATTGCAGGCGTCAACAGCGCCAAGCCGAGCGCAGTAGTGGAGGGTAGAGCACAGAAGTCCATAGAGTCGCAGTGCGAAGCGCAAGTGTCGAAGCTATCCGATCCTAGCAGAACCATACGTAACATAACCGAACGATGCTTAGCTCAACCTGACGCACCGAGACCACTATTGCTTGCCTCCCCAGAACCAAGCAGGGTATACTAGATCACAGAAAAGCCCAGAAAGCCACCGAATACCAGCGTACAGCACAAAAGTCAAAGCAACCCTAACCAAACATAGCCCAACCATACCTAACCAAACGTAACCTAACTCAACCAAGTGAGCCTCGACCACTATTGCTTGCTCCCCGGAGTCGAGCTGAATTTACTAGAGCACAGTGGAGCGCTGCAATCCACCGACTGGCAGCTTACAGCAGAATAATCAAAACTATCGTAACATATCCCATACTACCCTAACCAAACCTTACGTGCGGAAGCAGCTATGGCAGGCCTCCTACAGCCAAGCAGAGCATATTAGAGCACAGTAGAGCGCAGGATACAACCCGAAAGAAGTGTATTGCACAAAAGTCAAAGCTATCCTAACAAAACCTATACAAACCTATCCTAACCGAGCGTAACACGACTCAACCTAGCATAACGCGGACACTATTCCTGGCGTCCCCAGAGACCATCAGAGAGTGGTAGAGCACAGCAGAGCGCAGAGGTCCATAGAATCGCAGTTTGCAGCAGAAGAGTCAAAGCGATCCCAAACCAACCTAACGTAGCCTAACCCAGCAAAACGTAATCTAACATAACCTGACGTACCGCGACCACCATTACTGGCTAACCTAAAGCCAAGAAAAGCATATTATAACACTTGAGAGCGCAGAAGCCAGCCGAATATCGGTGTGTAGCGCAAAAGACGAAGTATCCTATCCTAACCTAGACAAACGTAACATAACCAACCGTAACTTAACTAAACCTAACATGACGAGACCATTATTCCTGGACTCCACAAGGACAAGCAGAATGCACCAGAGCTCAGCAGTGCGCAGAAGCCCACTGCATTGCAGTGAAGAGCACAAAAGACGAAGGTATCCTAGCCAAACCTGCCGAACCCAACCTAACCAAACGTACAATGGCACAACATAACTTGCCCCGAACACTGCTCCGCGCCTCCACAGAGCCATGCAGAGTGTGGTAAAGCTAAGTAGGACACAGAATTCCACCGATTAACAGTGAATAGCCTGAAAGTCATGGCTACCCTGGCCAAACTTAGCACAACCCAACATAACCAAACGTGATATATCTCAAACCAGCGTGGCACGACCACTACTGCTAGCCACCCCATAGACGAGCAGAGAATAGCAGAGCAATTTAGAGATCGGAAATCCTCCGAAAAGCAGTATACTGCGCAAGAGTGGTGGAAATCCTAACCTAACCAATCTGAACCAATCGTTGCTCAACATGTCGTTCCGCGAACACTGCTGCTGGCGTCCGCACAGCCAAGTAGGGGATGTCAGAGCGCAGTAGAGCGTAGAAATCCACCGAACGGCGCTGCATGGCACAAAAGTCTAAGCTATTCTGTCCTGGCATAACCAAACCTGTCATAAGCAGACGTAGCCTAACTCAACCTAACGCGCCGAGAAAATTATTGCTGCCCCCCCCCCCCCCCCCAGCAGTGTACAGCACAAAAGACTGAACTATCGTATCCTAACCACACGAAACCTAACATAACCAAACGTAGCGTAGCTAAATCCAACGTGCCAAGACTGCTACTCCTAGCCACCGCAGAGAAATGCAGAGCATACTAGAGCACACTAGAGCGCAGAAATCCACCTCACTGGAGTGTATGGCAGAAAAGTCAAGCATGCAAAGAAAAAAAGTTGATCTTACCCAACTTGACCTAATCTAACCCACACAAACGTAGTGTAACACAACTTAACGTGGCGAGTCCAATATTGCTGACACCCCAGAGACAATCGGAGCATATTGGAACACATTCCTGCGCAGGAATCCACCGAATATCAGTGTATAGCGCAAAATTCAAGGTTATTGTATGCTAACCTGACCAAACGTAACATAAACATACGAAACCTATCTGAGCCTAACGCGCCGAGACCATTATTGCTGCCCTCAGCAGAGCCGAGCAGAAAATATTAGAGCAGAGTAGAGAGCAGAAATCCGTGCGTAGCAGTTTATAGCATAAAAGTCAAGCATACCCTGACCTACCCTGACCACACCTATCCTATCCAAAATTAGTGCAGCTAAACACGACGTGACGAGGACAATGTTGCTGCCACCCCAAGAGCCATGCAGAGTATATTAGACCTCATTGGAGCGCAGAAACCCACCGAATAGCAGTGAATTGCACAAAAGACATAATAACCTATCCTAACCTAGCCAACCGTAGCATACCCGAACGTAGCATATCTCAACCTAACCTGACGAGATCATTGCTTGTGTCCTCTACAGAGACAAGCAGAATGTCCTTGAGCATAGTAGAGCGCAGAAATCCACCGTATTGTAGTGAACAGGACAAAGGCCGTATATAACCTAACCCTGACTGTCAAGTCTAACCTATCCGAGCGTAGCTTAACACAAAATGACGCTCCGCGACCACTGCTCCTGGCCTTCCCAGATCCAAGCATAATACAGTAGAGCACAGTAGATCATGAATCCCACGGAGTTGCAGCGTAAAGCACAAAAACGGAAGTAGCCCATGCTAACATATCCAAACGTAATATATCCATACGCGACGGTACCTAACATGGCGAGTCCACTACTGCTGACATCCACCGAGGCAAGTTGTGAGTACTGCAGCACAGTAGTGCCCAGAAATACACTGCAATCCAGTGAATAGCGCATAGTCGTAGATATGCCGACCTGATCTGTCCTAACCAAACCAAACCAAACGTAGCGTAACTCAACGGAACGTGCCGCGACCACTGCTGCCGGACTCCCCAGAGCCAAGCAGAAAACAGTAGAGCACAGCAGATCAGAGGAACCCACCGGAAAATAGTGCATAGCACGAAAGTCGGAGCCATTCTAACCAAACGTAACCTAACGTAACCAAGTCGAACGCAAGCCAGCTCAACATAACTTGCCTTGCCCACTTTTACTGGCCACCCCCTTGCCAAGTTGAATATAGCAGAGCACAGTAAATCACAGGAATCTACCGAATAACAGTGTATATCAAGGAAGTCAAAGCTATCCTAACCAAACGTCACATAACCGGACTTAATCAAACATAGCCTAACACAAAATAACGTGCCACGGCCACTATTTCTCGCCTCCCCAGATTCTAAATACGATAGAAGACAGTAGCTTGCAGAAATCCATAGAATAGCAGTGTGCAGAATAAATGACGGATTTACACCAACCTAGCACGACCAAGCACGACCCTTACGTACCGCGACCACTATTCCTGGCCTCCCCGGAGCCAAGCATGACATACTATATGGTAGCAGAGCACAGAAATACATAAATGAGCGGTGTATAGCAGAAAAGTAAAAACTATCCTCTCCTGTCCCAAACTAGTCTAACCTACCGAAACGTAACCTATCACGAACTGACGTGCCGAGACTGCCGTTTCTGGCGTCACCAAAGCGAAGCAGAATGTGATAGAGCAATGTAGAGCGCAGGACTCGACCTAATAGAAGTGTGTAGCGCAAGAGTCGAAGCTGCACTAGCCAAATCAATCCTAACCTAACCTAAGCGAACGTTACACAACCCAACATAACGTGTACAGGACACTATTTCTGGCGTCCACAAAAACATACAGAACATTGTAGAGCACAGGGTAGCGCAGAAGTCCATAGGACAGCTGTTTGCAGCACAAAAGTGAAAGCCATCCTAACCTAACACAACGAAGCCTAACATAACCGTACGTAACCTCACCATACCTAACCTGCCGCACCAGTATTTCTGGCCTCACTGCGACCAAGCGGAACATATTATAGAGGAGCAGAGGGCAGAAACACATAGAATAGCAGTGTATAGCAGAAGAGTCAAGGCTACCGTAGCCTAACACAAAATAATCTGGACCTTCCGAACGCAACACAGCTCAACATAATGTTCCGCAACCACTATCGCTGGCGTGCCAAGAGACATGGTGGACATATTGGAGGAGGGTAGATCGCAGACATCCATGGGTTAGCGATGCATAGTAGAAAAGTCGAAGTTGTCCTAACCTAATCCGAACGAACCTAACATAGCCAAACCTAATTCAACTTAAGCTCACGTGGCGAGATAACTGTTGCTAGCCTCCGCGGAGCCAAGCAGAATATTCTAGAGCAACGTAGGCAGCAGAAATTCACCGAACAGTTGTGTACAGCACAAACGTCAAAGCCATCCTAACGAACCCTAGCCAAGCCTAGCCTAACCAAATGTAACATAGCTCAATCAAAGGTGCCGCAAACACTACTGCTGTCAACCCAGGAGAAAGGCAGAGTAAAATAGAGCATATTAGAGCCCAGGGGTACATAGAATGGCAGTGTGTACGGCAAAAGTCAAAACTGCACAAACCTAACTCAAGGTAGCATAACTTATCCGAACGTAATCTATCTCGGAGTATCGGGCCTCGAACAAGATTGCTGACCTCCCAAGAGCATAGCACAAATTATAAGAGGAGGGTAAAGCGCAGAAATCGACCGTATAACAGAGTATAGCACGAAAGTCGAAGCTATCACAATCAAGCGTAGTCTAACCCAACCTAAGCAAACGTAACCTAACACAACGTAACGAGCAAAGAGCACTATGCTGGCCTACGCGGATTCGAGCTTGGTACATAAGGGCAATGTAGAGCGCAGAAAGCCGCGGAATCGCGGCGCATAGCACATTAGTCAAAGCCACCCGACCACACCTAACCTAACCAAACCGAACCAAACGTAACCTGACTGAACCTAACCTACCGAGACCACCACTTCTGGCATCCACACATCCAAGCAGATCATATCAGAGCACAGTAGGGCGCAGAAATCCACCGAATTGCACTGCACAGCACAAAAGTCGAAGCAACCAGTCCTTACCTAACCGAACGCAATATAACCAAACGTAGCCTACTTGAACGAAACGTGCAGAGACCAATAATGCGGTTCTGACCAGAGCCAAGCAGAATATACTAGAGCACAGCGGATGGAAGTTATCAGCCACACTGCAGTGTATAGCAAAAAAGTCGAATGCATCCTAATCTAACCTGACCTAACCCAGTCCAACCGAACGTACCCTAATGCAACATAACGTGCCGTGGCCACTATTGCTGACCTCCCTGGAGCAATGCAGAACATACCAGAGCAGATTAGAGCGCAAAGCGATCCTACCCTAACCTAATCAATCGTATCATAGCCAGTCGTATCTTAAATACAACTATCATGCCGCGACCACTATTGCCCGACTCCGCAGAGCCAAGCAGAATATGATAGAGGGGAGCAGAGCGCAGAAATACATAGAATCGAAGTGATTAGCAGGAAAGACAAACATATCCTAACATAACAATAGCTAACATAACACGGCCTAACGTGTTTTAACTCAACCAAACATGCTGCGATGACTGTTATTGGACTCCCCAGAGCCGACCAGAGGCTAGTAGAGCAACGTAGACCGCAGAAATCCACCGAATAGCAGTGTACAGGACAGAAGTCAAGGCCACCCTATCCAAACCTAACCAAGCCTAACAGAACCGAACGTAACCTAGCTCAACCTAACGTGCCGAGGCCAATAATGCTGCCTTCCCCAGAGCTAAGCAGGACAAATTAGTGGATGGTAGGGCACTGAAATCCGCAGAATCGCAGTGTATGGCAAAAGAGTCGAAGCCACCCAACCCTAATGTAACCAAACGTACCATAGCCAAGCACAACCTGAAACAACCTAACGCGACGGCACCACTATTTCTGGCCTGCCCAGAGTCCAACTGAGGGCGATATAGCACAGTAGGAGGCAGAAGTCCATAGAATAGCAGTGTGCAGCAGAAAAGTCATAGATATCCTAACCTATCCCAACGAAACCTAACCTAACCCAACGCAATTTATCTCAGCCTAACTGCCGCGACACCTATTGCTGGCCTTCCCAGAGACAAGCAGAACATATGAGACGAGGGTAGGGCACAGAAATCCATAGAAACGCAGTGTATAGCTGGAATGTCAATGCTATTCTATCCTATCCTAGCCAAACGTGACGTAGCCATACGTAACGTGACCCTGCCTAACGTGCGGAGACATTTGTTGGCCTCCCATAGCCAAGCAAAGCATACCAGAGCACAGTAGTGCGCAGAAATTCACTGGATTGCAATGTAGAGCATAAAAGTCGAAGCTATCCTAACCAAACCCATCCAAACCTAACAATACCAAACACATCATGACTGAACGTAACGCGCCGCGACCAGTATTGTTGGCCTCCACAGAGCCAAGCAGAGCATAATAGAGGAGAGTGGTGCGCAGGAGTCCATAGAATCGCAGTTTAAAACAAAAAAATGGAAGATACTCAAACTTAACAGAAGCAAGCATAACATAACAAAACGTAGCCTATTACAACATAACGTGCCAAGGCCACTATAACTGGCCGCCCAGGGCCAAGTAGAGCGTACTATGGCACAGCAGGGCGCGGAAATATACCGCATAGCAGTGTAGAGCACAAAATCCGCAGATATCCTGACCTAACCGGTACTAACCTAACCCAACGAAATGTAGCACAGCCCGACATAGCTTAAGGCGACCTCTGCGCCTGGCTTCCCAGAGCCAAACAGAATGTAGTAGAGCACAGTAGGTCACAGAAATCCACGGAGTAGCAGTGTAAAGTACAAAAGTCAAAATAGCCTATGCAAACCTCGCCAAACGTAACATAACCAAACGTACCTTAACACAACCTAACGTGACGAGACCACTATTCCTGGCATCCACAGGGACAAGCGGAGTGTACTAGAGCCCGGTAGTGCACGAAAATCCACCGCATTGGAGTGAATTGCACAAAAGTAAAAGATATCCAAACCTTACCTGACGCAACCTAACCTAACCTGTCGTAGTACGTCTCAACATGTAGTGCCGAGACCGCTATTGCTGTCCTCACCAGATCCTAGCAGAACATGCTAGAGCACACTGCCGTTCAGATACCCACCGAATAGCAGAGTAGAGCACAAAATTCAGTGTTACCCTATCCTAATATATCCCATCCTAAAATAACCAAAAGTAACACAACTCAACCTAGCTTACAGCGACCACTATTCCTTGCCACCCCAGGGTCGAGCAGAAAATATTAGAGGACAGTATGGCGCAGAAATCCATGGCATAGCAGGTTACAGCAGAAGAGGCATAGCCACACTAACAGAGCCCAGCCTATCTTAACCGGTACAAACGTAACCTAACCCTACCAACGTAGGGCGACCACACGTCACGGCCTCTCCATAGACATGGACAACATATCAGATGAGATAATTGCGCAGAAATCAGCGGAAAAGCTGTGTGTAACACAAAAGTCAAAGCTGTCATAACCAAACACAGCCTCACGTAGCACAGGCAAGCGTAACATAGCAAAACCTAACGGGCCACGATCACCATTTCTGGCCTCCCCAGAGCCAAGCAGAACATATTAGGGGAGAGCGGGGCGCAGAAATCCTTGGAATAGTAGTGTATAGCAGGAAAGTCAAGGCTACCGTAGCATAACACAAAATAATCAAGACCTTCCGAAGGTAACATAACTCCACATATTGTGCCGCAGAAGATATTAGTGAGGAGCAGAGGGCAGACGTCCATAGACTAGCAGTGTATAGCGGAAAATTCGACGCAATCCACACCCTCCCGAACTAACCTAACCTAACAAAACGCATCCTTACTCCGCCTAACGTTCCGACACCACAGTTGCTGGCCTCCCCGTGCGAAGAAGTATTTGTTAGAGCATTGTAGAGCGCAGAAATCAAACGAATAGCAGCGCACGGCACAAAAGCCGAAGCGATACTTAGCAAACGTATCCTAACCTTACCAAACCAGTCTCTACATAAGAAAACCTAAAGTACCACGACCACTATTGGTGGCCTCCCCAGATGCAAGCGGAACATGTTAGAGGAGAGCAGAGTGCAGGAATCCGTAGAATAGCAGTTTATTGCAGAAAAGTCAAAGTTATCCTAACCTAACCCAAACCAACATAACCTAATAGACCGTAACGTAACTCAACATAACGCGCCGCGATCGCAATTGCATGCCACCCCGGAGACATGTTGAATACGATAGAGAGAAGTAGCTTACAGAAATCCATGGAATGGCGCTGTATAGCGCATATGCCAAATCTACCCCAACCTAACACGGCCAAACGTAGCCTAACTGTCCCTAACGTGCCGCCACCTCTATTTCTGGCATTCACAAAGACATGCAGAACATTGTACAGCACAGGAGAGCTCGGAAATCCGTGCGACAGCTGTGTGCAGCACACAAAAGTCGAAGCTATCCTGACCTAACCCAAACAAACCTATCATAACCACACCTAATCTAGCTCAAGCTAACGTGGCGAGACAACTGTTGCTGGCCTCCCCAGAGTCAAGCAGAACATACTAGAGCGCAGTAGAGTGCAGAAGTCCAACGAATAGCAGTGTATAGCACAAAAGTCGAAGCTACCCTAATCAAACCTAACCTAACATAACATAGCGAAAATCAACTCAACTTAACTTGCCGAGGCAATTAGCACTGGCCTCCCCATAGACAAGTAGTACATATGAGAGCACAGCAGAGGGCAGAAATATACTGGACAGCTGTGTATAGCACGAAAGTCTATGCTGTTCTATCAAAACTTAGTCTACCCTAACCTAACCGAATGTAACTTTACCCAACCAAGATTGCCACAACCACTATTGTTGGCGTCCTCAGGGCCAAACAGTGGGTAGTAGAGCAATGTAGAACGCAGAGATCCACTGAATTGCATTGTGAAGCACAAAAGTCAAAGCTATGCTATTCTAACACAACCGAACGTTACATAACCAAACGTAACCTAACTCAACCGAACGTTGCAAGACAACCACTGCCGGCATTCGCAAAGCCGAGCAAAATATAATACAGCAGAGTAGAGCGCAGAAATACACCGCATTGCAGAGTAGATCACAAATGTCAGAGATATCCTATCCTACCCTGACACAAACTAACCAGACCATACGTTGTCTAACTCAACGTTACGTAGCAAGACCATGGTTGCTGGCCTCCCCATATCGAAGAAGACAACACTAGAGCGCAGTAGAGCGCAGATGTCCATAGAATAGCAGTGTGTAGCACGAAAGATGGAGCTGTCCAAACATAACTGAAGCTAACGTTACTTACCAAACGCAACATAACTCAAATTATCTTTCCGCGACCACAATTGCTGGCCTCCACAGAGCCAAGCAGTACATATTAGAGCACAGAAGAGTGTAGAAATCCACCGAAGAGCAGTGTATAGCGTAAAAGTCAGCGCTATTGCAACTGAGCCTAACAAAACCCTTATTAACCGAACGTAACATAACCCAACCTAGGGTGCCGAGGCAACTGCTGCAGCCCCGCGGAAAGCCAGGCAGAATATACTTGAGCACGGAAGGGCGCAGGTACCAGGCACATTGAAGTGGACAGCTAAAAAGGCAGATACCCTAACCTAACCTGACATAACCCAACCTAACCAAACGTAGCTAAGCTCAGCATAACGTGCCCAGGCCCATATTGCTGGCCTCCCCAGCGCGAAGCAGAACAGCCTATAGCAGATTAGAGCGCAGAAATCCACCGATGAGCAGTGTACAGCACGAAGTCAATGCCATCCTACCCTAACATAACCAATCGTATCACAGCCAAACGTAACATAACACAACATATCGTGGCCCGACAACTATTGCTTGCCTCCCCAGAGCCAAGAAGAATATAATAGTAGGATATATTGTAGAGCGCCGCAATCCATAGAAACGCAGTGAATAGAAGAATGATCAAAACTATCCAAACCTGACTCAAACCAATGTAACCCAACCAAGCGCAGAGTGACTGAACGTATAGTGACACGGCCACCATTGCTGGCCTCCTCATAGCCAAGCAGAACGCCTTTTAGCGCAGTAGATCGCAGATGTCCATAGAGTAAGAGCATACAGCATGAAATTCAATGAAATCGTAGCCAAACTTAAACCAACATAACCAAACAAATCGTAACCTAACTCAACCAAACGAACCGAGACCACCACTGTTGTCTTCCCCAGAGCCAAACGGAGCATACTAGAGGCAGATAGAGCGCAGGAATCCATAGGATCTCAGAGTACAGCACAAAAGTCGAAGCTACCCTATCCTAACCAAAGCAAACGTAACACAGCCGAGCGTGGGATAGCTGAACCCAACGTGCCGCTTCCGCTACTGCAGGCCTCCCCTGGGCCAATCAGGACATATTACGGTAGAGTAGGTCGCAAAAGTCCGTAGAAACGGTCTACGGAAGAAAAGTCGAAGCAATCAGAACCTTACCAAAACTAACGTAACGTAGCCAAACTTAACCTAACACAACCTAACGCCAGCGGGCGCCTTTTATGGCCTCCCCAGAGCAAAGCAGAGCATATTAGAGTAAGTAGGTCACGGAAATCCTCCGGATAGCAGTGTATAGCACAGAATTTAAAGCTATCCTATCCCAAGCTATCGAAACATAACATAACATATCGTATCCTATCTCAACCTTACGGGCATACACTGCAGTTGCTGCCATCCCCAGTGCCAAGCGGAACATACTGGAGTCGGGTAGAGCGCAGAAATCCATAAGATCTCAGAGTACAGCAAAAAAGTCGAAGCTACCCTATCCTAACGAAACCAAGCGTAACACAGACGAACGTAGGATAACTCAAACTAACTTGCCGAGACCACCATTGCGGGCCTCCGCAAGGCGAAGACAGAAGTTCCTAGAGCACAGAAGAGTCCAGAAATCCACCGAATAGCAGTGTATAGCACAAAAGTCAGCGCTATTACGACCGAGCCTAACCAAACCATACCATAGCTAACGTAACATAAATAAACCTAGGATGCCGAGGCCACTATTGGCGCCCTCCACAGAGCCAGGCAGAATATACTAGGGCACGGTAGGGCGCAGGAATCAGGTCCATTGCAGTGCTCAGCACAAGAGGCAAAGGTACCCTAACTTAACCGGACCGATACCAACACAACCAATCGCTGCCTAGCTAAAGATAGACGTGCCGGGGCCGCTATCGCTGCCCCCAGGGCCAAGCAGGACGCACTAGAGCAGAGTAGGAGTTCACCGAATAGCAGTGTGCAGCACAAAAGTCGAAGCTACGCTGCCCTAACCTAACCAATAGCGGCATAGCCTAAGCGATCGAGCCTCGATCATTATTGCTGGCCGCCCCAGAACCAAGCAGAACATAATAAAGGAGAGTAAAGCGCAGAAATACATACAATATTAGCGTAGAAAGGAAAAGTCAGAGCTACCCAACCTAATCCACACCAACGTAACCTATCCAAACGAAACATACCTCAATATAACGTGCCGCGGCCACTATTGCCGGCCGCACAAGGGCCAAGCAGAGTGTTGTAGAGAACAGACAAGCGCAGGTTTCCGCCGAATAACGGTGCATAGCACGAAAGTCAAAGCTCTCCTAAACGAACATAGCGTAACCTTAACTAGCCATACGTAACCGAAAGCAACCTAACGTGCCGAGACCGCAATTTCTGGCGTCCCTAGAGACAAGTAGAAAATATTAGAGCACAGTAGGGTGCGGAAACTCCCCGAGTAGCAGCGCGCAGCAGCGCTTGGGTTTGTTACGATTGGTTACGTTATGAGAGGATAGCTTTGACATTTGTGCTAAGCACTGCCAATCGATGCTTTTCTGCGCTTTACATTGCCATACTATGCTCTATGGGCAGCAATAGTGACCGTGACATGATAGGTTCAGTTATGTTACGATAGGTTCGGCTAGGTAGGTTCGGTTTGGTTATGATGGTTCTGACGCTTGTGTTATGCACTTCGACTGGTCGGACTTCCGCTCCCTACTGTGCTCTTATATGCTCTGCTTTGCCTTGGGGATGACAGCAATTGTGGTCACGGCAAGTTAGGCTCAGTTAGGCTGCGTACGATTAGGTTAGGCTTGGTTAGGTTAGGATATGGTTAGGTTCGATAGTGGTATCGGCTCGTTTTGTTGAGTTACGCTACGTTTGGTTAAGTTAGGTTAGGTCAGGTTAGGTTGGCATAGCTTTGACTTCTGTGCTCTACACGTCCATTCGGTAGATATCTGCACTCCACTGTGCTCTAACATGTTCTGCTTGGCTCTGTGGAGGCCAGAAATAAAGGTATCGGCTCGTCAGGTTTAGCTGTTCCAAGTTCGGTTAGGTGCAGTTATGTTAAGTTAGGTTAAGATATCTTTCACTTTCGTGCTATATACTGCTACATGGTGGCTTCCTGCGCTCTACTGTGCTCTAGTATACTCAGCTTGGCTCCGGGGAAGCATGCAATAGTGGTCTCAACGCGTTAGGTTAAGTTATGTTACGTTCGGTTGTGTTACGTTAGGAGAGGTTAGGACGGTATAGCTTTGACTTTTGTGCCATACACTGCTCTTCGGAGAATTTCTGCGCTCTACGTTGCTCCACTATAATCTTCCAGTCTCTGGGGAGACCAATAATAATCGTCGCGGCACGTTAGTTTGAGTTAGGTTACGTTTGGATCTGTTACGACTGGCTAGGTTACAAGAGGATGGCATTGACTTTTACGTTATACAGGGCTATTAAGTGCATTTCTGCTCTCTACATGGTTCTAATATGCTCTGCTTGGCTCTGAGAATTCCAGCAATACTGGTCGCGTAAAGACAGGTTGAGTTAGATTACGTTTGGTAAGGTTAGGCTAGGTTGGGTTAGGTTAGACTGGCTTTGATTTGTGTGCCCAACTCTGCTATTCTACGGACTTCTGCGCTCTACTGTGCCATATCATATTCTACTTTTCCATGGGGACGTATGCAATATTGGTCGCCGCACGTTAGGTTGAGTTATGTTACGTTTGGTTAGGTTAGGTTGTGTTAGGTTTGGTCAGGATATCCTTGACTATTGTGATATGGACTGCAGTGCTGCTGATTTCTGATCTCCGCCGTGCCCTAGAATATTCTGCTTGGCAATGCGCAGGCCGGCAATAGTAGTCTCGGCCCGTCAGTTTTAGTTAGGCTACGTATGCTTATGATACGTTTGATTAGGTCGGGAAAGGTTAGCTTCGACTTTTGCGCCGTGCACTGCAATCCGGAGGGCTTGTGCGCTCTACTATTCTCTAATATGCTCTGCCGGGCTCTCGGGAGGCCGACAATAGTGGTCCCGACAGGTGGGTTTGAGCTAGGTTAAGTTTTGTCAGGTAAGGTTAGATCGGGTCAGGTTGGGATATATTTGACTTTTCTGCTATACACTGCTGTTGTGTGGACTCATGCGCTTTATTCTCCTCTAATTTGATCTTCTTGGCGATGGAGAGGCCAGCAATAGATGTCTAGACACGTTAGGTTTGATTAGACTACGCTTGGTTATGTTAGGTTTGGTGAGACTAGCAGACGATAGCTTTGACTTTTGTGCTTTTCACTGATATCCGGAGGACGTCTGCGCTCCCCTGTGATCTGATATGTTCAGCTACGGAGCGCAATAGTGGCATCGGCACCTTACGCTGTGTTTGGCTACGTTTGGGTGGTTCATGTTTGGCCAGGTTGGGCTAGGTTATCTTTACTCTTGTGCTTTGCGCTGCAACGCTTCCTATGTCTGTGATCAGCTGTGCTCTTGTATATCCTGCTTGTTTGTGGGGATGCCAGGGACAGTTGTGTATGGCGGATAGGTGGAGTTAGGTTACGTTTGGTTATGGTGGGTTCGGTTAGATTAGGCTAGGACAGCCTTGACTTTTGTGCCATACACCAATATTCGGTGGATTTCTGCCCTCAGCTGTGCTCTATTGTGCTCTACTTGGCTCTGTGGTGGCCAGCAATATTGGTCCCTGCACGTTAGGTTGAGTAATGCAACGTATGGTTATGTAATGTTTGGTTAGATTAGGCCTGCATAACTTCGCCTTTTGGGCTGTAAGCTGCCATTCTGTGGATACCTGTTCGCTACTGTGATCTGATATGCCATGCTTTGCTCTGGCGTGGCCAGAAATTGTGGCCGCGGTGCGTTAGATTGTGTTAGGCTACGTTTATTTATGTTAAGTTTGGTTACGTTAGGACAGGGTCGCTTTGACTTTTGTGCTATGCACTGCAATATTGAGGACATCTCCGCTCTATGTTGCTCTACTATACACAGCTCCACACTGGGGAGGCCGAAAATATTGGTCGTGACGCGATAGGTTATGTTAGCTTCCGTTCGGTTAGGTGAGGTTGGGATGTGTTTGGCTAGGATGCCTTCGATTTTCGGGCTATATACTTGTGTTCGGTGGATTTCTATGCTCTGCAGTGCTCTAATATGATCTGCTTCTCTCTGTGGTGGCCAGCAATGGTGGTGCCGGCTCGATAGGTTTAGTTATACAACATCTGGTTAGGTTAGGTTATGTCATGTTTGGTCAGGATGGCTTCAACTTTTGCGCTCTCCACGGCTATTCGGTGGATTTCTGCGCTCTACTGTGATCTACTATGCTCTGTTCTGCTCTGTGGAGGCCAGAAACAGTGGCCGCGGCGCGTTAGGTTGCGTTGGATTTCCCTTGGTTAGGTTAGATTTGTTATGGTTATGTTGTGGTGCCTTCGACTTTTTTACTTTACACTGCAATGCGGTGGATTCCTGCTCTCTGTTCTCCACCGTTATGCTCGGCTTGGCTCTGCGGAGGTCAGCAAATGCGGCATCGGCCCGTTAGGTTTTGCTAGCCTGCGTTGGGTTAGGTTAGGTTAGGTCAGGTTAAGTGAGGTTATCGTTGACTTTTCTTATATACACTGCTATTTGGTGGCTTTCCGCGTTCTACTGTGCTTAACTATACTGTGCATGGCCCTGGGATGTCCAGCAGTAGTGGTCGCGGCAAGTCGTTCATAGTTATTCTACGTCCCGTTTTGTTATGTTTCCCTGTATTAGGTTTGGATGGATTTGACTGTTCTGCTATACGCTGCGATTCGAAGGATTTCTGCTCTCTGCAGTGCTCCATCGTAACCTGCTTGTCAATACGGCGGCAGAAATAACGGTCGGGGCCCTATTTGTTGTGTTATGTTACGTTTGGTTAGGTTATGTTCTGTTAGTTATGGCCAAGATTCGCTTCACTTTTATGATATGAACTGAAGTGTTGCAGATTTCTGAGCCCAACCGTGCCCTAGTATATTTTGCTCTGAACGGCGGAGGCAGGAAATAATAGTCTTGGCGCGCTAGTTTGTGTTAGGCTACGTTTGCTTGTGATACGCTTGGTCAGGTCGGGCGATGGCAGCACTAACTTTTGCGCGATGTATTGCTATTCGGTGGATATCCGCGCCCTACTCTGTTCTACCATACTCTATTCGTCCCTGGGATGGCCGGCAATAGTGGTCGCTACACGTTAGGTCGTGTTAGGTTACGTTTGGGTATGTTACGGTTTGTTAGGACATGAGCATAGGTACGACTTTTGTGCTGTACACAGCCATTCGGCGGATTTCCTCACCCTACTCTGCTATGATATGTGCAGCTTAGCTTTGGGAAGGACAGCAATGCTGTTATCGGAATATTATATTGAGTTATGCTACTTCCGGTTAGGTTAGGTTAGGTCTGGTTAGGTCAGGATATCTTTGACTTTTGCGCTATTCACTGCAATACGGTCGATTTCTACGCTCCATTGTTCTTTGGTATATTCTGCTTTGCTCTGGCGTAGCCAGAAATTGTGGCCGCGGATCGTTAGGTTAGGTTAGGATACGTTTGGTTAGGTTCGGCTTGTTTGTGTTATGTTAGGACATCTGCGATTCTTCTGCTATACGATGCCGTTGTTTGGGCTTCTGCGCTCTATCCCCCTTTAATATTTTCTCCGTGGCGATGTGGAGGCCAGCAATAATCTCGGCTCGTTAGATTTGGTTAGTCTACGTTTGGTTGCGTTATGTTGGGTCAGTATTGGTCAGGGTATCTTTGCCTTTTGTGCTATGCTTTGTTTTTCGGTGGATTGCTACTCCCAACATTGCCCTACTATACTCTGCTCGACACTGGGAAGGCCAGTAGTAGTGGTCCCGGCTCGACAGCTCGATATACGCTACGTTTGGTTGGGGTAGGGGAGGGTATCTTAGACTTTTATGCTTTATACTGCTATTCGCCGGAGTTCTGGGCTATACTGTGATCTGATTTGTTCAGCTTGGCTCCGGGAATGACCACGATAGTGGCCTCGGTACTTTATGCTGAGTTAGGCTATGTTCGGTTGGTTTATGTTAGGCCAGGTTAGGTTAGGTTATCTTTGCTTCTGTGCTTTGCACTGAAACGCTTCTTATATCTGTGATTTACTGTGCTCTAGTATATTCTGCTTGGTTGTGGGGAGTTCTGCAATTGTTGTGTGTGACGGTTAGGTAGGGCCAGGTTACGTTTGTTTATGTTAGGCTAGGACAGCTTTGACTTTTCTGCTATACACCAATATTCGCTGGATTTCTGCGCTTAGCAGTGCTCTAATGTGCTGTGCTGGGCTGCGTGGATACCAACAATATTGGTCTCGGCACGTTAGATTCGATAGTGTTGCGCTTGGTTATGTTACGTTTGGTGAGGTTAGGATGGGGTAACTTTGACTTTTGCGCTGTACACTGCTATTCGGTGGATTTCTGCGCCCTACATTACTCTACTACACACTGATCGACTCTAGGGAAGCCAGCAATAGCGGTCGTGGCATGATATGTTGTGTTAGGTTGCGAGTGGTTAGGTTACGTTTGTTTCCGTTTGGTCAGGTCGGCTTTGGCTTTTGTGCTATGCACTGCTATTCGATAGATATTTGCGCTCCACTGCGACCCAGTATGTTCTACTTGGCTCAGGAGAGGACAGCAGCAGTAGCCTTGGCTCGTCATGTTTAGTTACCCTACGTTTGGGTAAGTACGGCTATGTCAGGTTAGGTTAGGTTATATTTGACTTCTGTGCTATACACAGCTATTTGTTGGCTTTCTGCGCTCATCTTTGTTCTAGTATATTCTGCATGGCTCTGGGAAGACTTGCAAGTGTAGTCTCCGCACGTTAGGTTAAGTTATGCTACCTTTGTTTATATTACGATAGGGTAGGTCAAGGCAGGATAGCTTTGACTGTTGCGCCATACACTGGCACTCGGTGGATTTTCACGCACTACATTGCTCTTCCATACTCTGCTAGACTCTGGGAAGGCCAGTAATAGAGGTCGTGGCTCGTCAGGTTGAGTTATTTTACGCTCAGTTATGTTACGATTTTACAGGTTTGGAGAGAATAGCTTTGCCCTTTGTGCTATACGCTGCTATTCGGTCGATTCCAGGGTTCTACATTGCTCTGCTATACTATACTCGACTCTGGCGAGGTCAGCAATATCGGTCGCGGCACTGTATTCTGTGCTATGATACGTTTGGTCTGTATAGGCTTGTTTACGTTTGGTTATGATGGCACTGGCTCCTGTGCTATACACTGTTGTACGGTAGCCTTTTGCGCTGAACTCTGCTCTAGTATGTTCTACTTGCCTCTAGGAGGAAAGCAATAGAGGTCTTGGCTCTCTTGGCTTAGTTATCCTACGTTCGATTAGGTCGGGTTTTATAAGTTAGGTTAGGATATCTTTGTCTTTTGTTCTATACACGGCTATATGTTGGCTTTCTGCGCTCTACTTTGCTCTAGTATATTCTGCTTGGTTCTGCGGAGGCACGCAAGTGTAGTCTCCGTACATTAGGTTAAGTCAGGCTGCATTTGGTTATATTACGTTAGGATATATAAGGACAGGATAGCTTTGACTTTTGTGCCTTACACTGCCATTCGGTGCACTTCTACGCACTACATTGCTCCTCCAAACTCTACTAGACACTAGGGAGGCCAGTAATAGCGGTCGCGGCTAGTTACGTTGTGTTATGCTACGTTTGGTTGTGTTACGATTGGATAGGTTTGGAGAGGATAGCTTTGCACTTTGTGATGCACGCTGCTATTCGGTCGATTCCAGCGTTCTACATTGCTCTGCTATACTCTACTTGACTCCGGTGAGCCCAGCAATATTCGTCCTGGCTCGTCTGGATGCGTCAGTCTACGTGTGCTTATGTTAAGTCAGGAAAAATTTGGTTGCGATAGCTTTGACTTTTGCGATATACACTGTTGCCTTCCTGGTGGATTTCTGCGCTCTACACTGATCTATTATGTTCTGCTCCACTCCATGGTGACCAGCAATTGTGGTCGTTGTACGATATGTTGTGTCAGGTTCCGCTTGGTCAGGATAGGGTTGTTTACGTTTGGTTAGGATGGCTTTGTATTTTGCGCTACAAACTTCTGTTCGCTCGATTTCTGCGTTCTACATAGCTCTGCTAAAAGTAGCTTGGCACAGGCGAGGCCCACAATAGTCGCCGTTGCACGTCAGGTTGTGTCAGGATACGTGTGGCTATGTTTGGTTAGGATAAGTTTGGTCAGGGCACCTCCGACTTCTGTGCTATACACTGCTACTCGGTGCATTTCCGAGCTCCAGTCTGCTCTGGTATGTTCTACTTGGCTCTGGGGATGCCAGCGATGGTTATCTCGGCACGTTGGGTTGAGCTAGGTTACATTTGGTTATGTTACGTTTGCTTACGTTAGGATACGATAGCTTTCACTTTTATGCTATGCAGTGCTGCTCTGTGGATTTCTGCGCACTGCACTGCTCTAATATTCTCTGCTTGGATCTGAGGAGGCCGGCAATAGTAGTCTCGGCACGGTATGTTGTGATAGGCTACGTTAGGTTAGGTTTGCTTAGGGTAGGCTAGGTAACGTTATCTTTGATTTTTATGACATGCACTGCCAGTCTAAGTGCTTCTGCGCTCTTCTCTCCTCCAATATGCCCTGCATGGCGATGGTGAGGCCGGGAAGAGTGGTCTAGGCACGTTAGTTTGCGTTATCTCACTTTTGGTTAGGTTAGGATATGCCAGGTTATGTTAGGATATTCTTGACTCTTGTGCTTTAGACTCCAATGACGCAGATTTCTGCGCTCTCCATTACTCTACTATATTCTGCTCGACTCTGTAGAGGGCAGCAGTAGCTGTCGTGGAGCGATATGTAGTGCTAGGTTACATTTGGTTACGCTACGTTTGTTTACGTTTGGTTAGGGTGGCTTCGGTCTTTGTGCTATGCTCTGCTATTCGGTAGACTTCTGCGCTCCACTGTGCTCTATCATACTCTGCTTGTCTCTGTGGGC
>NW_016926850.1:0-212 GCF_001483705.2 Eufriesea mexicana
GTACAGCCATCTACTTGCCAGAGAATACGTCTATTCAAAATCTAAAACCTTCTAAAGCTTGGTGAATAGATCGCCTATCGCCTTCAACCGAATGGTAAGTACAGCCATCTACTTGCCAGAGAATAGGTCTACTCAAAATATAAAATCTATTATAGCTTGGGGAATAGGTCGTCTAACGTCTTCAACCAATGGCAAGGACAGCCAGATACTTG
>NW_016926851.1:0-464 GCF_001483705.2 Eufriesea mexicana
GGATAACTTTGACTTTTACGTTACACACTGATATTCGGGGGATTCCTGCGCGCTTCGTTGCACTACGGTACTCTGCCCGACTCTGGGGAGACCAGCAGTTGCGGCCGTTTCACGATAGGTAGAGTTAGGTTATACTTGGTGAGGTTAGATTAGGAAACGTGTGGTTAGGGTGGCTTTGACTTTTGTACCATACACGGATATTCGGTGGATTTCTGCGCGCCGATGTGCTCTAATACGTTCCGCGTGGCTCTGCGGAGTACAGCAATACAGGTCTCCACTGGATATGTTAGGTGTTCCACGAACGGTTAGGTTAGGTTGTGGCAAGTATTATGATATATATGTCTTTTGTGCTAGATACTGCTATTTGGTGGCTCCCTACGCTCTACATTACTCTACTATACTCTTCTCGGCTCTGGCTTGACCAGTAATAGCGGTCTCGGCACGTTAGGTTGTGCTTGGATACG
>NW_016926852.1:0-547 GCF_001483705.2 Eufriesea mexicana
TGTTTATTTATGGTGGTATGACTTTTGTGCTACACACTGCTATTCGGTGGATTTCTGCGCTCTACCCAGCTCTACTATACTCTACTCATCTCTGGGAGGCCAGTAATAGCGGTCCAGACACGTTACCTTTACTTAGGCCACGCCTGGTCGTGTTACGCTTGGTCAGGGCATGAGAGGATATCACTGACTTTTGTGCTATATACAGCTATTCGGAGGACTTCTGCGTTATGTAGGGATACAGTATGCTCTGCCTGACTCTGAGCAGGCCAGCAATAGTGGTCTCGGCACGTTAGGTTGAGTTAGGTTAAGTTTAGCTATGTTACGGTTGGTGAGGTTAGGGCACGATAACTTTGACTTTTGTGCCATACACTGATATTCGGTGGGTTTCGGAACCTTCCACTGTTCCACTATACTCTTGTCGACCCTGTGGTTGGCAGCAATATTGGTCGCGACACGATAGTACTAGTTTGTGCTACGTTACGTATGATTTGCCTATGTTGGGTTAGGTTTCTTTCTGATGGCATTGACATTTGTGGTGCTATTTGGT
>NW_016926853.1:0-1102 GCF_001483705.2 Eufriesea mexicana
AAATGTATTCTCCAGCCAGATCCTATAGGATTGCAATGGCTGTAGCACGCCACTAGTGTCTCTTCACCTTATTTATGCATGAAAGTGAGCCCACCACGATATTATTCGAAAATGTCCATAAGATTGAATTTTCCAGCCAGATTCCCTAGCATTGCAGTGGCTATTGCGCGCCAATAGAATCCTTCCTCCATATTTATGCAAGAAAGGTAGCTCACCACGATATTAGTCGAAAATGTAAATAAACTTGAATTTTCCAGCCAGACTCTATAGCATTGCAATGGCTATAGTCCGCCAATAGAGCCTTTCCTCCTTATTTATGCATGAAAGTTAGCTCACCACGATATTAATCGAAAATGTCAAAATCGAAAATGTCAATAAAATTGTATTTTCCAGACAGATTCTATAGCACTGCAATGACTACAGCACGCCAGTAGTATCTTTCCTCCTTATATATGCAAGAAAGTTAGGTCAGCACGATATTAGCCGAAAACGACAATAAAATTGAATTTTCCAGACCGATTCTATAGCATCGCAAAGACTATAGCACGGCTATAGGATATTTCTTCCCCATTTATGCAAGAAAGTTAGCTCACCACGATATTAGTCGAAAATGTCAGTAAAATCAAATTTTGCACGAAGATTATATAGAATTGCAATGGCTATAGCATGCCTATAGTATCTTTCCTCCTTATTTACACAAGTGGCTTTGCTCACCACGATATTAGTCGAAAATGTCAATAAAAATGCATTTTCAGACCAGATTCGATAGCATTGCAACGGCTATAGCCCGCCACTATAGCCTTTCCTCCTTATTTAAGCATTAAAGTTATCTCACCACGATACCAGTCGCAGATGTCAATAAAAATGTATTCTCCAGCCAGATCCTATAGGATTTCAATGGCTGTAGCACGCCACTAGTGTCTCTGCTCCTTATTTAAGCAAGAAAGTTAGCCCACCACGATATTAGTCGAAAATGTCAATAAGATTGAATTTTCCAGGCAGATTCCATAGCATTGCAGTGGCTATAGCGCGCCAATAGAATCTTTCCTCCATATTTATGCATGAAAGTTATCTCACCACGATATTAGTCGAAAATGTCAAT
>NW_016926854.1:0-608 GCF_001483705.2 Eufriesea mexicana
GAACAAGCGTAAACTAACAAACCGCAGCCTAACTCCACCTAACATGAAGAGGTAACTAGTACAACCCACTCCAGAGTCGAGCAGAATATGGTAGAACAATGTAGAGTGTAGAAATCCACCGAAGAGCAGTGTGCAGAACAAAGTTGAAGAAAAACCTGACCAAACCAAACCTATCCTAAACTATCCATACGTAACGTAGCACAAACGAGCGTGCCGCTACCACAGTTGCTAGCGTCCCCAGAGGCAAGCAGGATATGAAAGAGCACAGTAGAGTCCAGAGGTCCATAGCGTAGCAGTGTTGAGCACAATGGTCAAGGCTATCCTAACCTAATTCAAAGAAGCCTGACACGAACAAACTTAATATATCTCGAACTAACGTGCCGAGACCAGAGTTGCTGGCCTCCTCGGAGACAAGAATTAAAGCACAGTAGAGCCTAGAAGACCGCGGAACAGCAGAGCATATCACAAAAGTAGGAGCTGTCCTCCCCTACCTTAACCGAACCTGAAATGGCCGAACGTTACTTATCTCAACCTTCCGTGTCACAGCCACAATTGCTGGCCATATTAGTGTCGAGCAGAGTGTAGTAGAGCAATGTAGATCGCAGAAG
>NW_016926855.1:0-1429 GCF_001483705.2 Eufriesea mexicana
TACGGCGTAGAAATCCACCTAATCGCAGGGTATACCACGAAAGTCTAACCTATCCAAACCTAATCCAAACTAACATAACGTAAACCAACGTTGCCTAACTCAACCTAACACGCGGAGACCACAATTTCTGGCGTCCCCAGAGTCGAGCAGAGCATATTATAGCAATATAGGGCGCAGAAATCCACCGAAGGGCCGTGTATAGCGTAAAAGTCAATGCTACCCTTTCCTATCCTAACCAAGCGTAATACAAACATGCTTAATCTATCTCAACGTAACGTGCCGAGGCCACTATTGTTGGCCTCTCCACAGACAAGCAGAACATACTGGATCACAGAGGAGCGCAGAAATCCAACGTATTGAAGTGCATGGCACTAAAGCATAAGCTATCGCAACCAAAGATAGCCTAACCGGACATAGCCGAACGTAGCCCAACCCAACATTACGTGCCGAGACCACTATTGCTGGTGTTCCCAGTGCCAGGCTGAGCATACTAGAGAACTGTAGAGCGCTGAAATCCACCAATTGGCAGTGTATAGCACAAAAGTCAAAGCTATCATCTCCAAACGTAGCCAACCGTAATACAACCAAGCGTAACCTAACTCAACCTATCGTTACGCGACCACGGTTGCTGGCATCCCAATATGCACGTAGAACATAATAGTAGTTACTAGAACGCAGAAATCCATAGAATCGCGGTATATATATCAGAAAAGACTAAGCTACCCAAGCCTATCCCAAACCAACAAAACCTAACCAAACGTAGCCTATCGCAACCTAACGGGCCGAGACCACTTTTACTGGCCTCCGCAGAGTCGAGCAGAGCATAACAGAGCAACGTAGGGCGTAGGAATTCACAGTACCGCTGTGTATAGCAGAAAAATCAAAGCAATCCAGACTACACCCATTCTAACATAAAAAAGTCAAACATAACCTAGCTCTGCCTAACATACCGCGGCTACTATATCTGGCGTCCCCAAAGCAAATCGGAGCATATTAGAGCAGTGCAGAGCGCAGAAAGCCGCGGAAAAGCAGTACAAAGCACATAAGTCAAAGGTACCCGATCCAAACCTAACCAACCGAAACCCAACGAAACGTAAGCAAGCTCAACTTAACGTGACGACACAACTATTACTGGCTTCCGCGGAGCCAAGCAGACTATATTAGAGGGAGTAGGGCGCTGATAGCCATAGTATCTCAGTGTGCAGCAGGGAAGACGAAGATATCCAAGCTTAAGCAACAGGAAGTAACCTGACCCAACGAAGCAAAACACACCGTGACATGCAATGACCACTATTGCTGGCCACCACAGAGCCTAGCAGATTTGAGTAGAGTACAGAGGATGACAGGTATCCACAGAACATTTGTCTATAGGACGAAAGTTAATGCTACCCCAGCCAAACATAACCTAACCTAACCTAACCTAACCAAT
>NW_016926856.1:0-584 GCF_001483705.2 Eufriesea mexicana
GCAATTCTATAGTATCTGGGTGGAAAATTCAATTTTATTGACATTTTCGGCTAATATCGTGGTGAGGCAGCTTTCTTGCATAAATACGGTGGAAAGATTCTATTGGCCAGCTATGGCCATTGCAATTCTATAGTATCTGGGTGGAAAATTCAATTTTATTGACATTTTCGGCTAATATCGTGGTGAGGCAGCTTTCTTGCATAAATACGGTGGAAAGATTCTATTGGCCAGCTATGGCCATTGCAATTCTATAGTATCTGGGTGGAAAATTCAATTTTATTGACATTTTCGGCTAATATCGTGGTGAGGCAGCTTTCTTGCATAAATACGGTGGAAAGATTCTATTGGCCAGCTATGGCCATTGCAATTCTATAGTATCTGGGTGGAAAATTCAATTTTATTGACATTTTCGGCTAATATCGTGGTGAGCTGACATCGTTGCATGTGTAAGGAGGAAAGATACTTCTGGCGAGCTATAGCTATTGCAATGCTATAGAATCTGACTGGAAAATTCAATACTCTTAACATTTTCGAATTATATCGTCGTGAGCTAACTTTCTTGTATATATAAGGAGGAAAGATAC
>NW_016926857.1:0-585 GCF_001483705.2 Eufriesea mexicana
CTTTGGCAAGTAGATGGCTGTTCTTGCCATTGGATAGGAGGTGATAGGCGATCTATTCACCAAACTATAACAGGTTATATATTTTGAATAGACCTATTCTCTGCCAAGCAGGTGGTTTTACTTGCCATTGGATTCAACGCGTTAGGCGATCTATTCACCAAGCTATAACAGATTATAGATTTTGAATAGACCTATTCTCTGGCAACTAGGCGGGTGTGCTTTTCATTGGATTGAAGCCGTTAGGCGATCCATTCACCAGGCTATAACAGATTATAGATTTTGAATAGACCTATTCTCTGGCAACTAGGCGGGTGTGCTTTTCATTGGATTGAAGCCGTTAGGCGATCCATTCACCAGGCTATAACAGATTATAGATTTTGAATAGACCTATTCTCTGGCAACTAGGCGGGTGTGCTTTTCATTGGATTGAAGCCGTTAGGCGATCCATTCACCAGGCTATAACAGATTATAGATTTTGAATAGACCTATTCTCTGGCAACTAGGCGGGTGTGCTTTTCATTGGATTGAAGCCGTTAGGCGATCCATTCACCAGGCTATAACAGATTATAGATTTTCAATATACCT
>NW_016926858.1:0-1024 GCF_001483705.2 Eufriesea mexicana
ATGCTTAGCTTGTCTAGGGTATTATAGGATAACTGTGACTTTCGCGCTACACACTGCAATTCCCACTCATTGCAAATAATTGGTTATGATGGCTATGACCTGGCGTTGTACAGTGATATCTGCTGGATTTCTGCTCTCTGCTGTGCTCTAACATGTCCTGCTTTGCCCTGGGGAGGCCAGAAATAGTTGCCTGGGTACGTTTGGTTGAGTTATGCTACCTTTGGTTGGGTTAGGTTAGCTTTGGCTAGGATCTGCCAGTTTCGGCCTTTATGCCGTACACTGAGGTTCTATGGATTCCTGCGCTCTTCCTTCCACCAATATGTCTGTCTGACGCTGTTACGATAGGTTAGGTATGTGTATGTTCGCTTGACCTTTGTGCCTCACACTGGTGTTCGGAGGACTACTGCGGTCTAGATTGCTCTTCTACACTCTGCTCTGCTCGCAGGTGGTCAGCAATACAGGTCGCGGCAAGTTAGGTTGAGAAAGATTACGTTTGGCTAGGTTAGGTTACCCTGCGTTAGGTTAGGAAATCATTGGCTTTTCTGTTACACACAGCTATTCTATGCAGTTCTGCGTGCTTCCGTGAGCTATCGTACTCTGCTTGTCTCTGTGTACGCGAGGAATAGTGCTCTCGGCGCGTTAGGCTGAGTTATGTTGCGTTTGACTATGTTAAGTTGGGCTGGGCTATGAGTGGGTGGCTTTGACTCTTGTGCTATACGTAGTTGTACGGTGGACATCTGCGCTCTGCTGTACCCTAATGCATTCTGCTTGGCTCTTGGGATTCCAGCAATAATGATCTCGGCACGCTAGGTAGATTTACGATACGGTTGTCTTGCCATGGTTGGGATAGGTTAGGTTAGGATACCGCTTACTTTTCTGCTATACGCTGCTATTCGGACGATTTCAGCGTTCTACGTTGTTCTGTTATACTCTGCTTAGTTATATCTTTCGTGGCACATTCGGTTATGCCTCGTTACGTCTGCCTATGTTAGGTTTTTTTAGGTTAGGATAGGACACCTATGCC
>NW_016926859.1:0-256 GCF_001483705.2 Eufriesea mexicana
CTCTGCTATGCTGTGGCATATTCTGCTCGGCTGTGGAGAGGCCAGCAATAGTCGTCTCGATCTGCGGATATCTGCGCTCTCCTGTGTTCTAATATATTCGGCTAGGACCTGGGAAGCGCAGCAATAGTGGCCTCGGCACGTCATGTTGTGCTGGGCTAAGGTTGGTTAGGGTAGATTTTGTGAGGTATGGGTTATATTATCTACGAAATTTTGCTACAAACTCAAATGAGGTGGATTTCTGCGCAGTGCTGAGCTC
>NW_016926859.1:326-1438 GCF_001483705.2 Eufriesea mexicana
TGCTTATGTCAGGTTAGGACATCTTTGGTTAGCATATCGTCGACTCTTGTGCTATTCACTGCAGTGCGGTGAAATTCCGAGACCTACTGTGCTCTAATCCAATCTGCTTGTCTCTGCGGTGGCCAGTAATAGCTGTCTCGTCGTGTTAGGTTGAGTTAGGCGTCGTTTGGATGTGTTACGTTTGGCTAGGTTAGGACAGGCTACTTTGGTCTTTGCGCTATGCACTGCCATTCGGCGGATGTCTGCGTTCTAATGCGATCTAATATACTCTCCATGGCTCTGTGGTTGCAAGTAACAGTGGCCTCGGCACGTTAGGTTAAATTAGGTATGCTCTGTTAGGTTAGGTTGGGAAGTTTCGGTTAGGATTTCCTCGACTGTTGTGCTATACACTGCTATTCGGTGGATTTCTGCAATCTACAATGCTCTACTACACTCCTCGCGAATCTGGGGAGCCAAGTAATAGCGGTCGTTGCACGTTAGTTTGAGTTAGATTACTTTCCGCTAGGCTGGGTTAGGAAAGTACGGCAAGAATTTCTACGGCTTTTGTGTAATACACTGCTGTTCGGTGGATTTCTGCGCTCTGCATTGCTCTACTATGTTTTGCTCGACTCTATGGAGGCGAGGAAGGGCGGTCGTGGCTGGTCAGGTTGAATTAGGTTATGCTTGGCATGGCTAGATTAGGTTAAGCTTGGTCAGGGTAGCTTTGACTTTCGTGCTGTACGCTGATCTTCGGTTGATTTTTGCGACCTACTATCATCTACTACATTCTTCTTGTCTCTGGGGTGGTCAGGAGCTGTGGCCGCGGCACGTTATGGTGAACTACGCTGCGTTCTGTTATGTTACGTTAGGACATGTTAGGTTGAGGTGTCCTCCACGCATCAGCAGTAGACTGATGCACGGTGGATTTCTGCTCTCGACATTGCTCTGCTATGCTCTGCTCGACACTGACGTGGCGAGCAACAGTGGCCGTGGCACGTTAGGTTGAGTCATGTTACGATTGGTTAGGTTAGGTTTGGCCATGTTTGATTATGGTATCCCTGCCTTTCGTGCAATACACTGTCTTTCGCTGGATTTCTGTGATCTGCAGGGCTCTACTACATCCTGCTTTGTTC
>NW_016926860.1:0-630 GCF_001483705.2 Eufriesea mexicana
CTTGGTGGAAAATTCAATTTTACTGACATTCTCGACTAATATCGCGGTGAGCCAACTTTCTTACATATGTGAGGCGGTATGATTCTGTTGGAGTGCTAGAGGAATGGCAGTGCTTTAGAATCTTCCTGGAAAATTCAATTTTATTGACATTTTCGACTAATATCGAGTTGAGCTGGCTTCCTTGCATAGGTAAGGAGGAAAGATCCCTTTGGCATGCTGTATCCATTGCAATGCTGCAGAATCTGGCTGGAAAATATAATTTTATTGACATTTTCGACTAATATCTTGGTAAGCTAACTTTCTTGCATAAATAAGGAGTAAAGATAATATTGGCGTGCTTTAGCCATTAAAATGCTCTGGAATCTTGTTGGAAAGTTCAATTTCACTGGCATCTTCGACTAATATCGTAGGGAGCCACCTTTCATGCATAAATAAGGAGGAAAGGTTCTATTGGCGTGCTATAGGAGTTGCAATGCTCTGTAGTCTGGCAGGAAAATTCAATTTTAGTGACATTTTCGAATAATAGCGTGGTGAGCTACCGTTCTTGTATAAATAAGGTTGAAAGACTCTATTGGCGTGCTATTGCCATTGCAGTGCTATAGAATCTGGATGGGAAAGTCTATTTTATTG
>NW_016926862.1:0-255 GCF_001483705.2 Eufriesea mexicana
TCTTGGATATCCTGACACAACCTGACCCATCCTGACGTATCCAAACGTAGACTAACCAAACCTGACGAGACGTGTCCACTATTGCTAGCGTTCCCATCGCCAAACGAAAAATATTGGAGGTGCGTAGATGTGCGCAATGACGATATACAGCAGAAGAGTCAAACCTATCCTGACCAAACCCTGACTAACCTGTCCTAACCAAGCGTAACATATCTCAACCTAACTTGTGGCGAGAATTATTGCTTGCCTCCCCAG
>NW_016926863.1:0-815 GCF_001483705.2 Eufriesea mexicana
AGCAAGATTCTATAGTAGTCCAATGGCTATAGCACGCCAATATTATCTTTCCTCATTATTTATGCAATGAAGATAGCTCACCACGATATTAGTGGATAATGACAATAAAATTAAATTTCCCTTCCAGATTCTATAGCTGTGTAATGACTAGAGCGGGCCAACAGAATGTTTCCTCCTCACTTACGCTAGGAAGTTAGCTCAGCTCGATATTAGACGAAAATGTCAACAAAATTGGACTTTCCAGCCATATTCTATAACATTGCGACGGGTATAGCACACAAATTGAATCTTTCCTCCTTATTTATGCAATAAAGTTATCTCACCACGATATTAGTACAGAATGTCAATAAAATTGAATTTTCCCGGTAGATTCTACAGGACTGCAATGGCTATAGCACACCAATAGAATCTTTCCTCCTTACCTATGCAAGGAAGATAGCTCACCATGTTATTAGTCGGAAATGCCAACAAAATTGTATTTTCCAGCCACAATCTATCTCACTGCAATGGCTATAGCACTCAAAAAGCATCTTTCCTCCTTACTTACGCAAGGAAGATAGCTCACCACGATGTTAGTCGAAAATGTCAACAAAATTGTATTTTCCAGCAAGATTCTGTGGCATTGCAAAGCCTACAGCACGCCAACAGGATCTTTACTCCTAATTTATGCAAGAAGGTTAGCTCACAACGATATTAGTCGACAGTGCAAATAAAATTGAATTTTCCAGGAAGATTCTATAGCTTTGCAATGACTATAGCACGCGAATAGAATCTTTCCTCCTTATTTATGCAAGAAAGTAAACTCACCACGATAT
>NW_016926864.1:0-240 GCF_001483705.2 Eufriesea mexicana
ATAGCCATTGCATTGCAATGGAATCTGCCTGAAAAGTTCAATACTATTGACATTTTCGGCTAATATTAATGTGAGCAGTCTTTTCTGCGTAAACAACGAGGTAAGGTTCTACTGGTTTGCTGTAGCCACAGCATTGCAATGCATTAGAATCTGACTGAAAAGTTCTATTTTAATAAAAATTTCGAATAATATCGTGGCGAGCAATATATTCTACATAAATAAGGAGGAAAGATCCTATTG
>NW_016926865.1:0-538 GCF_001483705.2 Eufriesea mexicana
GATGGATGTATGGATGTACGTATGGATGTATGTATGTATGTATGTATGTTTGTATGGATGTATTGATATATGGACTTTTGGATGTGTGGATGTATGAATGTATGGGTGGATGTATGGATGCATTTACGAATGTATATATGGATGTATGTATGGATGAGTGTGTGGGGGTATGCATGGATGTATGGAAGTAAGTATGTATGGATGTATGCATGTATGGATGTATGGATGTATGGAAGTATTGTCGTACTCATGTACGAATATCTGGATGTACGGGTGTATGGTTGTATGGATGGATGTATGTATGTATTGATGATATGTATGGATAAACGGATTGGTGGATGGATGTACGGATGGATTGATGTATGGATGTATGGATGGATGGATTTATGGATGTATGGATGTATTTATGTGTGAAGGAACGAATGTACGGATGTACCGATGTATGGATGCTAGTATCTCTATATGTATGGACGTTTGGATGGCTGAATGTTTGAGTGGATGGATGTATGGTTGGATGGATGTATGGATGTATGTACAG
>NW_016926866.1:0-216 GCF_001483705.2 Eufriesea mexicana
CCATAGAACCGCGGTCTGCAGCAGAAAAGTCAAAGACGCCCTAACCTAACTCAAACAAACAAATCCAAACCTGATATAACCAAGTCCAACATAACGTGCCGCGACCAATAATGCTGGCCTCCCCATCGCCAAGCAGAACGTATTAGAGGAAAGCAAAGCGCAGGCGCCCATAGAATTGCAGTGTACAGCAGAAAAGGCAAGGCCATCCCAACCAAA
>NW_016926866.1:281-1549 GCF_001483705.2 Eufriesea mexicana
GGTATTGCTGGCCACCCCTGAGTCGAGCAAAGCATAGTAGAGCAACGAAGGGCGCAGTAATCCTCCAAATAGCAGTGCTAAGCACAAGAGTCAAAGCTATCCTATCCGAACTTAAGGAAACATAAAATAACAAAAACTTACCTGACTCAACCTAACGTGCAAACAATACCATTGTTTACCTCCCCAGAGCAAAGCAGAATATACAAGAGGCTAGTAGATCACAGATGTCCGCCGCAATGCAGTGTAAAGCAGAAAAGTCAAAGATATCCTAAACTAACCGGACATAACCTGATCTAACCGAACGTAGCATATCTCAAAATAACATGCTGAGACCGCTGTCGCTGTCCCTCCCGGAATGAAGCTGAATGTATCAGAGTGCAGTAGAGCGCAGGAAACCACCGAATAGCAGTGCATATCGCGAAAGTCGAAGCTATCCTAGCCTAAACTAAGCTAACATAAAATAACCAGGCGTAACCCAACTAAATCTAACGTGCATAGACCGCTAGTGCTGACCTCACCAGAGCCCAGCAGAATATACTAGAGCAGAGTAGAGCGCAGCAACAGACCAAAAAGCAGTTTATAGCACAAAATTCTAACCAATCCTCTACTAACATAACCAAACGTAACATAACCAAACAGAACCTAACTCAACCTGACGTGCCACAACCTACATTGCTGGCCTCACGGGAGCCAAGCATACAATGATGGAGCGCTGCTGAGCGCAGAAGTGCATAGAATAGGTGTGTGTGGCACAAAGGCCAAAAACACACTAACCTAATCCAACGTAACCTAACCTAGGCGAACGTAACCCGTCTAAATGCCAACCAGAAGCGACCACTGTTGCTGGACACCCCAGTGCCAAGCGGAACATTCTAGAGGAGAGTAGGGCACAGAAATCCATTGAATCGCAGCGTATGGCAGAAGAGTCAAAGCTATCCGGACCTAACCCATGCTAACGTAACCAAACCAAACGAAACGTAACTCAAACTGACTTGCCGCGACCACAATTTCTGGCCTCCCCACAGCAAAACACAGAATACTAGTCGACTGCAGAGCGAAGAAATCCACCCAATTGCTGCGTAGATCCCAAAGGTCAAGAATATCCTGTCCTAACACAACCGTTCGTAGCATTACCAGACGTAACCTAACACAACATAATGTGCCACGACCAATATTGCTGGCCTCATCAGAGCCAAGCAGAGCACAATAGAAGAGAATAGCGCGTAGGAGTCCATAGAATCCCAGTCTATAGGATAAGAGCCGAAGCC
>NW_016926867.1:0-262 GCF_001483705.2 Eufriesea mexicana
ATAATCTGCTATAACTTGGTGAATAGACCGCCTAACGCCTTCAATCCAACGGCAAGTACAGCCATCTTCATGCCAGAGAATAGGTCTATTCAAAATCTATAATCTGTTATGGCTTGGTGAAAAGGTCGCACAACGTTTTTAATCCAATGGCATGTACAGCCATCTACTTGCCAGAGAATAAGTCTATTCAAAATCTATAAGCTGTAATAGCTTGGTGATTAGATCGCCTAACGCCATCAATCCAATGGCACGTACAGTCATC
>NW_016926867.1:383-677 GCF_001483705.2 Eufriesea mexicana
AGCATGGTGAATAGATCGCCTAGCGCCTTCAATCCAATGGCAAGTACAGCCATCATCTTGCCAGAGAAGAGGCCTATTGTAAATCTATAGCCTGTTATAGCTTGGTGAAAAGATCGCCTAACGCCTTGAACCCAATGGCAAGTGCTGCCAACTACTTGCCAGATCATAGGTCTATCCAAAATCTATAACCTGTTATAGCTTCGTGAATAGATCGCATACCGCCTCCAATTAAATGGCAAGTACAGCCATCTACTTGCCAAGGAACAGGTTTATTCAAAATCTATAATCTGTAAT
>NW_016926868.1:0-722 GCF_001483705.2 Eufriesea mexicana
CTATTGAAGATCTATAGTCTGTTATAGCTCAGTGAATAGATCGCCTAACGCCTTCAAACAAATTGCAAGGACAGCCATCTACTTTCCATAGAATAGGTCTATTCGAAATATATAGCCTGTTGTAGCTTGGTGAATAGATCGCCTAACGTCATCAGTCCTATGGAAAGTACAGTCATCTACTTGCCAGAGAATAGGTATATTCGAAATCAATAACCTGTTATAGCTTGGTGAATAGGTCGCCTTACGCCTTCAACTAATGGCAAGTACAGCCATCTACTTGCCAGAGAAAAGGTCTATTCGAAATCAATAACCTGTTATAGCTTCGTGAGTAGATGGCCTAACGCCTTCAGCCCAATGGCAAGTACATCCATTTACTTGCCAGAGAATAGGTCTATTCAAAATCTATAAGCTAACGAATAAATCGCCTAACGCCTTCAATCCAATGGCATGTACAGCCATCTACTTGCCAGCGAATAGGTCTATTCCAAATATATAACCTGTTACAGTTTGGTGAATATATCCCCTAGCGCATTCAATCCAATGGCATGTACAGTTATCTACTTGCCAGAGAATAGGTCTATTCAAAATATATTACCTGTTATAGCTTGGTGAATAGATCGCCCAACGCCTTCAATTCAATTTCAAGTACTGACATCTATTTGCCAGAAAATAGGTCTATTCAAAATCTATAACCTGTTGTAGTTTGGCGAATAGATCGCATA
>NW_016926869.1:0-253 GCF_001483705.2 Eufriesea mexicana
TTAGGGTTCTACGCACATGTGGTTAAAAAATCTAAAAAATCGGACGGCGGGAACTGCCTTTTTGAGCGGTCAGAATACGCCGATCTGCGGAACGATTTGACAGACTTTGGAAGTACGCTGCCGGTGTATCGCTTGACTTTTTTAAACGTTTTATACGTCAAAAAACTCGTCCGAAACTGCTATAAAAAATAGCCTAAAAAAATCCTTTTTTTACGATCCACCCGATTTTTGCCGATTTTCGAAGCCCACGATG
>NW_016926870.1:0-1011 GCF_001483705.2 Eufriesea mexicana
CCAGGAAGATGTTATAGCATTGCTATGCCTATAGCACGCCAACAGGGTCCTTCCTCCTTATTTTTGCAAGAAAGGCACCTCACCACGATATTAGTCGAAAATGTCAATAAAATTGAATTTTCCAACCAGATTCTTTGGCATTCCAATGGCAATAGCACTCCGAACGGATCGTTCCTCCATACTTATGCAACGAAGTTAGCTCACAACGAAATTAATCGAAAGTGTCAATAAAATTGAATTTTCCAGGAAGATTCTATAGCATTGCAATGCCTATAGCACGCCATTAGTATCTATCCTCCTTATTTTCGCGAGAAAGTTAACTCACCACGATATTAGCCGAAACTGTTAATAAAATTGAATTTTCCAACCACATTCTGTATCATTGCTGTGTCTATAGCACGCCAATAGAATCTACCCTACTTATTTAGTCAAGAACGAGATTCAGTCAAGAACGATATCTCACCACGATAATATTCGAAACTGTCAATAATATTGAACTTTCCAGCCAGAATCTATAGCATTGCAAATCCTGTAGCACGCCAATAGAATCTTTCCTCCTTATTTATACAAGAAAGATAGCCTACCACGATATTAGACGCAACTATCATTAAAATTGAACTTTCCAGCCAGATTTTATAGCATTGCAATGGCTACAGCACGCAAAAAGTATCTTTCCTCCTTACATATGCAAGAAAGTTAACTCACCAAGATATTAGTCGAAAATGTCAATAAAATTGATTTTTCCAACCAGATTCTTTGGCATTCCAATGGCAATAGCACACCAATAGAATCTTTCCGCCCTATTTACGCAAGAAAGATAGTTAACCACGATATTAGACGAAAATGTCAATAAAATTAAGTCAGCCAGGCACATTCTATAACATTGCAATGGTAATAGCACACCAAAAGTATCTTTACTCCATATTTATGCAAGAAAAGTAGCGCACAACAATGTTATTCGAAAATGTCAATAAAATTGTATTTTCCGGCCAGATTCTATAGCATTGCAAT
>NW_016926871.1:0-408 GCF_001483705.2 Eufriesea mexicana
AGCGCAATCTGACACTACCTAGCGCCCCGAGATCACAACTGCTGGTTTCCCGAGAGTCAAGCACGGTGTAGGAGAGCAATGTAGAGCCCATGAATCCACCGAATGGTAGTGTACAGCACAAAAGTCAAAGCCGTCCTAACCAAACTGAGCCTAACCCATCCTAACCGAGCGTAACTTAACCCAAATAATCGTGCTACGACCGCTATTACTGACCTCCACAGAGACAGGCAGATGCTAGTAGAGCAATGTAGAGGGATGATATCGGCCGAATACCAGTGTATAGAACAAAAGTCAAAATTTCACTAACCAAGCCTGTCCTAACCTAGCCAAGCCAAGCGTAACATGCCTCAACCAAGCATGCCAGGAGCATTATTGCTGGCCTCCCCAGTGGCAAGCAGAAAATACTAG
>NW_016926872.1:0-511 GCF_001483705.2 Eufriesea mexicana
CAGATTCTATACCTTCGCTATGGCTATAGGACGCCAATAGAATCATTCCTCCTTATTTATGCATGAAAGTTAGGTCACCACGGTAGAAGTCGAAAATGACAATGAAATTGAATTTTCCAGCCAGATTCTATAGCACTGCAATGGACGAAGCGCGCCAATGGAGTATATCATCCATATTTATAGACGAAAGTTAGTTCGCCACGATATTAGTCAAGAAGGTCTATAAAATTGTATTCTCCGGGAAGATTCTATAGCATTGCAATGGCTATAGTAAGCCAGTTGAATATTTTCTCCCTATATATGGAAGAAAGTTAGGTCGCCGCGATAGTAGTCGATAATGTCAATAAAATTGTATTTTGCAGCCTGAATCTATAGGATTGCAATGACAATAGTACGCCAGTAGAAACTTTCCTCCTTGCATATGAAAGAATGTTAGGTCACCACGATATTAGTCGAAAATGTCAATAAGATTGAAGTTTCCAGCCAGATTCTATAGCATTGCAATTACTAT
>NW_016926873.1:0-205 GCF_001483705.2 Eufriesea mexicana
ATGTATGGATGTATGGACTTTTGGATGCGTGGATGTATGAATGTATGGGTGGATGTATGGATGTAAGTATATATGGATGTACGGATGCATGGATGTATGGATGTGTGGGTGGACGAATGGATGGGTGAATGGACGGAAGAATGGATGTATGTATGGATGCTTGTATGGATGGATGTATGGATGTATGTATGTATGCATGTATGGA
>NW_016926873.1:357-1338 GCF_001483705.2 Eufriesea mexicana
CTTTATGGATGGATGGATTTATGGATGTATGGATGTATGAATATATGGATGGATGGATGTATGGATGTATAGATGTATGGATCGATGGGTGTATGGATGGGTGCTTATATGGATGTGTGGATGTATGGTTCGGTGGATGTATGGATGTACGAATTTATCGATGTACGGGTGTATGGGTGGATGAATGTATGGATTGATGGCCGTAAGGATGGACGGTTGTATGGATGGATTGAGGTATTAATGGACGGATGAACGAATGAATGTATGTACGGATGAATGGATGTATGTATGTTTGGGTGTACGAATGTATGGATGTACGGATGTATCGATGTATGGATGTATATCTGTATGTATGTATGGATGGATGGATGTATGCGTGGATGGATGTATGAGTGGACGGGTGTATGCATGGCTGCAAGCATGGATGTACGTATGGATGCATTCACGCATGTATTTATGGATGTATGTACGGATGAGTGTATGGGGGTATGGATGGGTGTATGGATGGGCGTATGGTTGCATGAGTGCATGGATGGGTGGATTTATGGATGTATGGATGTGTGGATGTATGGATGTATATATGGATGAATGTATTGATGTATGTATGCATGTATGCATGGATGTATGCATGGATGATGCATGGATGTATGTATGGACGTTTGAATGGATGTATGCATGGATGTATGCATGGATGTATGTATGGATGTATGTAAGTATGTATCTATGGATGTATGTATGGATGAATGTATTGGTGTATGTAAGGATGTAAGTATTGTAGTCCCTATGGCTGCATGGATGGATGGGTGGATGGATGGACGTATGTACGCATGTGTGTATAAATGTATACTGTATGTGCGGATGTACGGATGGATGGATGTATGGGCGGATAGATGTATGTATCGATGTATGTATGGATGCGTGGTTGTATGGCAGGATGGATGTATGGAAGGATGGGTGTATGGATGGATGAATGTATGGATT
>NW_016926874.1:0-318 GCF_001483705.2 Eufriesea mexicana
GTTAGGTTAGGTTAGGTTAGGTTATGTCGGGTTAGCTTAGGGTGGGTTAGGTTAGGTTGAGTTGGGTTTGGTAAGGTTGGGTTAGGTTAGGTTAGGTTAGGTTAGTTTGGGTTATGTTAGGCTTGGTTAGGTTAGGTTAGGTTAGGTGTCGTTGGGTTGGGTTGGTGTGGTTTGTGTTGGGCTATTTTAGGTTAGATTTGGAGAGGTTAGGTTGGGTTAGGTTAGGTTAGGTTAGGTTCGGTTAGGTTACGTTGTGTTGGGTAGGCTTGGTTTGGGTTGGGCTAGGTTAGGTTAGATTTGGAGTGGTTAGGTTAGGTT
>NW_016926875.1:0-5490 GCF_001483705.2 Eufriesea mexicana
TACTGCGATTCGTTGGGTTAGCATACGATAACTATATCGTTTGTGGTATACACTGTCAGCCGGAGGATTCCTGTGCCCTTCATTACTCTACTATACTATGCTCGATTCTGGGGAGGCCAGCAATGGCGGTCGTGGAACGATACGCTGAGTTAGGTTACGTTTGGTTTGGCTAGATTAGGAAACGTTTGGTCAGGTTGGATTTAATTTTTGTGTCATACGCGGATACTCGGTGGACTTCTACGCGCTGCTCTGCTCTAGTACGTTCTGCGTGACTCTGCGGAGGACAGCAATACAGGTCTCGGCTAGTTAGGTTAGGTATTCCAGGTTCGGTTAGGTTAGGGTGCGACAAGATATGTTACGATTTATTTGTCTTTTGTGCTAGACACTGCTATTAGGTGGCTTTCTACGCTGTACGTTGCTCCACTATACTCTGGTCGACACTGGAGGGGCCAGTAATAGCGGTACCTGCACGTTTGTTTGAGTTCGACTACGTTTGGTTAGGTTATATTTGTATGGGATAGGTTTGCATTCCTTTGACTTTCGCGGTATAGGCTGTGTTACGGTGGACTTCTACGCTCTGCTGTGTTCTGGTATTTTCTTCACGGCTCTGGGGATGCCAGCATCAGTGTCCTCGGCACGATAGGCTGTCTTATGGTACGTTTGGTAAGGTAACGATCGGTTATGTTACGATTGGTCAGTTTCGATTGCTGTGTTACGCACTGCGATAATATTAACTTCTGCGCTCTACTCTCCTCCAATGTATTCTTCCCGGCTCTGAGTTGGGCAGCGATATAGGTCCCGGCACGGTAGGAAGAGTTATGCTACGTTTGGTTAGGTTACGTTTGGTTAGGTTAGGAAAGGATAGCTCTGACCTTTGTGCTATACGCTGTAATACGTTGAGTTCCTGCGCTCTTCTGTGCTCTAGTTCGTTCTAGTTGGCTCTGCCGAGTACCGCAATAGTGGTCTAGGCACGCCAGGTGGAGTTATATTACGTGTTGTTCTGTTATGTTTGGTTATGTTGGGAAAGGACAGCTTCCACTTTTGTGCCATACACTGCTGTTCGCTGGATTTGTGCGATCTGCTGCGACCTAATATGCTCTGCTCGACTCGGGGGTGGCCAGCAATAGTGGTCAGGCACGTTTGTTTGCGTTATGTTACGTTCGCACACGTTGGGGTGTGTTAGGTATGGTTGGTTTATCCTTGACTTTTGTGCTTTACGCTGCAATGCGGACGTTTTCTGCGCTCTGCTGTGCTCCCTTACACCCTGCTTGACTCTGGGATGGTCTACAGTAGTGGAGTAGGTCGGTTAGGTAGAGTTAGGTACGTTTGGTTATGTTATGCTTGGTTGCGTTAAGAAAAGACTAAGTTGACCTTTGTGCTATACACAGCTGTTCGGTGGATTTCCTCGCTCCACTGTGATCTAACATGCTCTGCCTTGCTCAGGGGGGCAGAAATGGTCGCCGCGATGGGTTAGGCAATGTTAGGTTATGTTTGGTCTGGTTATGTTTGTTTGGTTAGATTAGGTTTGTTCGGTTTCTGTTAGGATATCTTTGACTTTTGTGATGTACACTGAGATGCGATTGACTCATGCGCTCCATTGTGCTCCAGTATGTTCTGCTTGGCTCTGTGGATGCCTATAACAGCGGTCCCGGCACGTTATGTAGAGATATGCTATGTTTGGTTAAGTTATGTTGAATTTGGTTAGGTTTGAATAGCTTCGACTCTTCCGCTATACACGGCGATATTATGGATTACTGCGCTAAACTCTCCTCAATTATGCTCTGCTTGTCCCTGTGAAGGACGGCAATAATGGTAGCGGCAGTTTGGGTTGAGTTAGATTACATTCCGCTGAGATAAGTTACCTTGTGTTAGGTAAGGGTAGCTTCGACTTTTGCGCTCAACACTGCTATTATATGGACTTCTACGCTTTACTGTGCTTTATCATATTCTACTTGTCTCTGAGGACGCCTGCAAAAGTGGTATCGGCACTTTATGTTGGCATAGGCTACGTTTAGTTATGTTACTTAAGGTCTGGCTTGGTCAGTGTAATTTTGACTTCTGTGCTTTACGCTGTACCGCGGCGGTTGTCTGCGCTCTACTGCGCCCCAGTATATTATGCTTGGCTCTGGTGTGGTTAGCAATGGTGGTCTCGGCACGTAAGGTTCGGTTAGGTTATGTTTGTTTGGGTCAGGCTTCGATAGCTTTAACTTTTGTGCCATACAATGCATCGCCGCGGTTTTCTGTGATCTACTGCGCAGTAGTATATTCTGCTTGGCTCTAGGGATGTCAGCAATAGAGGTCTTACTTCTATAGGTTTAGTTAGTCTACGTTTATTATGTCAGGCTTGGCCTGGTAAGAATGGGGTATCATTGACATTTCTGGTCTTCGCTGCTGCTTGCTGGCTCTCTGCGCTTTATTGTACTGTATTGTATTCTAGTTGGCTCTGGGGACTCCTGTAATTGTGGTCTCGGCTCCTTAGGTTATGCTAGACGACGTTTGGTTTTATTACGCTTGGCTAGGTTAGCGTAGGGTAGATTCGACTTTTGAGATATTCACTTCTATTCGCAGGATTTCTACGCCCTACATTGCTCTGCTATACTCTGCTCTACTCTGAGGATACCAGAAGTAGTGGCCTCGGTACTTTAGTTTGAAATATGCTACGTTTGTGTATGTTACGTTTGGATAGAGTAGGAGAAGGCAGCTTTTACTTTTGTGCTGTACGCTGCTATTCGGTGGATTCCTGATCTCTACTGAGCTGTAATATTCTCTGTTTGGCTCTGGGGAGGGCAGCATTAGACACCTCGTCACTTTAGGTTCAGTTATGTTACGTTTGGCTACGTTACGTTTGGTTTGGTTAGGATAGGATAGCTGTGTCCTTTGTGCTATACAATGCTATTTGGTGGATTCCTGCGATCTACTGTGTTCTAATATTTCCTGCTAGGCTCTGGGGATGCAAGCAATGGTTGTCTCGGCACGGTGGGTTGCGTGATGTTACGTTTGCTTACATTAGGTTTGGTTAGATTAGGATAGTGTAGCTTTGACTTTTGTGCTATACAATGCTATACGCTGGGTACCTTCGCTCTATGGTGCTCTAATATGCTCTGCTCGGCACTGGGGAGGCCAGCAATAGTGATCTCGGCGTCTAAGATTGAGTTGCGTTACATTTGGTTACGTTACCTTTGGACAGGTTAGGGAAGGATACCTTTGCCTTTTGTGCTATACGCTGCTTTTCGGTGGATTCCTGCGCTCTACTGAGCTGTAATATTCTCTGCTTGGCTCTGCGGAGGCCTCCGGTAGTGGTTTCGGCAAGATAGGTTGTGTAATGTTACGTTTGGATATGTTAGGTTATGATAAATTCGGTTAGGATAGCACAGACTTCTGCGATCTACTCCTTTCTATTATATTCTGCTTGGCCCTGGCGAGACCAGCAAAAGTGGTCGCGGCACTTTGTTTTGAGTTATGCTTCGTTTGGTTGGGCTACGTTAATTTGGGATAGGAACGGATAGCTTTGAATTTTCTTCTTTACACTGCGATTCCATGGATTTCTGTGCTCTTCTCTCCAGCAATGTTGCTGCTCGGCTCTGTGGATGTCGGCAGTAGTGGTCTCGTCACTTTAGGTTGAATTAGGTTACGTTTGTTTATGTTATGGTTGGTTGCGGCAGGATATTGTAGCTTAGACTTTTGTGCTCTGCACTGCTATTCGTTGCACTTCTGCGCCATAATGTGCTCTAGTATGTTATGGTTGTCTGTGGGGAGGCCAGGTTTTGTGTCCTCGGCACGCTAGCTTTACTTCGGAAACTTCCGGCTATGTTACATATGGTTAATGTAGGAAGTGGTAGCTTCGTTTTTGTGCTATGCACTGCTCTTCTATGCATTTCTGCGCTCTACTCTCCTCTAACATTTTTTGCTTGTCTCTGTGTAGGACACCAATAATGGTCCCGGCATGTTAGGTCTTTCAATTTGCGTTAGGCTATGTTACGTCTGGTTAGGTTAGGAATGGATCTCTTTGACTCTTGTGCAGTACACTGCGATCCTACGGATTCTGCGATCTGCAATCCTCCAGTTTGTTCTGCTTAGCTCTGGGGATGGCAGCAATAGTGGTCGTGGCGCGCCAGGATGTGTTACGTCACGTTTGATTACGTTAGGTTCGGTTATGTTTGGTAAGTATAGCCTTGACTTTAGTGGTAGAGACTGCTATTCTTTGGATTTTTGCGCTTCCATTGTTCAAATAGCCTCCGCTTCGCCCTTGGCAGGTAAGCAATAGTGGTCGTGGAACGTTAGGTTGAGTTACGTTACGTTTGGTTAGGTTATGTTAGCTTGAGCTACGTTCGGAGAGCTTTGAATTATTCTGCTGCGCACTGCGATTCTATGGATTTCTGCACCCTACTCTCATGTAACATGTTCTGCTTGGCTCTCGTGGGGCCAACAGTAGTGGTCGTGGAACGCCAGGTGGGGTTACGTCACGTTTCGTTACGTTAGGCTCGGATATGTTTGGTTTGGATAGCTTTGACTTTTGCGCTATACACTGCCTTTCGGTCGATATCTGCGCTCTGCATTACTGTAATGCCATCTGCCTGTCTCTGGGCAGGCGAGCAATAGCGGCCGCTGCAGGTTTGCTTTAGTTAGCTTACGCTTGGTTATGTTAGGTTCGGATAAGTTTGGTAAGGTTGGATTTGACTTTTATGCTATACACTGATATTCGCTTGATTTCTGTGCTCTGATGTGCTCTAGTACAATCGGTTAGGCTATGGGGATGCCATCAGTATTGGTCGCGGCACATTAGCCAGAGCTATGTCGCGTTAGGTTATGTTACGTTTGGTTAGATTTGGATATGGTAGCTTTGACTTTTGTATATACACAGATATTCGGTGGATTTCTGCGCTCTACGTTTCACTGCTATGCTCAGCTCGACCCTCGGGAGACCAGCAATAGTTGTCGCCGCACGTTAATTAGTGTTAGATTACGCTCAGCTATGTTAGGTTACGTTGTGCTAAGTTAGGATGGCTCTGACTTTTGCGGTACACGCTGCTATTCTATGGACTCCTGAGATCGTCTGTGCGCTATCGCATTCTCCTTGCCTCTGTGAACGCCAGGAGTAGTCCTCTCGGCACGTTAGATTGAGTTCTGTTACGTTTGGCTGGGCTACGTTCGGTTAGGTTTGGTTAGGATAGCTTTAACGTCCGTGCTCTACACCGCTATTCGGAATATTTCAGCGCTCGGCATTGCCCTGTAATTCTCTGCTTAGCCCTCGCGAGGCCAGCAATAGCTGTCGTGGAACGTCAGGTTGGTGTACATTACGTCCGCTTATGTTACGCTGGTTAGGTTACGACAGGATAGCTTTGAATTTTTTGCCATACACTGGTATTATGTGGAAATCTGCTCTCTGCGGCGCTCTAATATGCTCTGATTGGAGCTGGGGAGGCCAGAAATAGCGGCCTCGGCTCGTAAGGTTGAGTTGGGCTGCGTTCGGTTTGGTTATGTTTGGTTATG
>NW_016926876.1:0-508 GCF_001483705.2 Eufriesea mexicana
CTGAACATGTTAGAGCAGAGTTCAATGCAGATATCCACTTCATAGCAGCGTATTGCACAAAACTCAAGGCTAACCTTTTCCTAACCTAACCAATCGTGACATAACTAAACGTAGCATAACTCAACCTAACGTGACACGACCACGATTGCTGGCCTCCACACAGCAAACTAACGTGACACGACCACGATTGCTGGCCTCCACACAGCAATGCAGAACATATATGTGGGTAGTAGGACGCAGAAATACTTAGAATCACGGTGTATGCCAGAATAGTCTAAGGCTACCTGTCTCAAACCAAACAAACCGAACCGTCCCAAACATAGCCTAACTCAGCTTAACGTGCCGCGACCACTATTTCTGGACTCCCCACGGCCAAGCAGAATATAGTCGAGCAGTGTAGACCTTAGAAATCCACGGAATATCGGTGTACACCACGAAAATCATATCTGGCCAAACCTAACATAGCCTAACTTTATGAAGCCAAACGTAACCTGACTCACACGAACAG
>NW_016926877.1:0-2272 GCF_001483705.2 Eufriesea mexicana
AACGTGCCGTGACCGCTATTGCTGGCCTCCCCAGACTCAAGCAGAACACGTCAGTGGAGAGTAAAACGCAGAAATGAATAAAATCGCTGTGTATTTCCGGAACGTCAAGGCTACCCAAACGTAACCATAACTATCAGGACATAGCCAAACATAGCCTGACCCATCCTAACATGCCGAAACCGCTATTGCTGCCCTCCCCAGTGCCAGTCAGGACATACTGGCGGAGGGTAGATCGCAGAAATCCATGGAATCGCAGTATATATCAGACAGGTCGAAGCCACCCAAACATAGAATACCTCAAACAATCGTGCCGAGACTGGTATTACTGCCCTACCGAGAGCCAAGCAGGACATGCTAGAGCGCAGTAGAGCGCAGAAATCCACCGAACAGCAGTGTACAGCATAAAGTTAAAGCTATCCCGGCCAAACATAGCTTACCTCAACATAACCGAATGTAACCTCACACAACATAACGTGCCGAGACCACTATTGCTGGCCTTCCCAGATTCAAGCTGAGAGTATTAAAGCGCTGTTGGGAGCGGAAATCCACCTAATAGCAGACAATAGCACCACAGTCAGAGCTATCCTCTCCTAACCCAACCAACCGTAACATAGCTCAACCTGACGAGCCGCGACCCCTATTGCTTTCCTCCGCAGAGCCAAGCAGGACATACTAGAGCACAGTAGAGCGCAGAACTCCACCGAACAGCAGCGTACAGCACAAAAGTTGATGCTATCCTGACCAAACTTAACCTAACCCAACCTAACCGAACGCGACATGACAAAACATAGCGTGCTGAGACCACAACTGCTGGCATTCCCAGGGGCAAGCTGGAACCATTAAAGCACTGCATGGAGCAGAAATCCACCTAATAGCTGACAATGGCACTAAAGACAAAGCTATCCTCTCGTAGCATATCCAACCGTAACATAACCAAGCGTATACTTACTCAACGTAACGTGCCGCGACCACTACTGCTGACCTACCCAGAGTCAAGCGGAACCCATTAGTGGAAAGTAGAACGCAGAAATCCATTTAATCACTGTGTATATCAGAGAAGTCAAAGCTACCCGCGACAAACCCAAACCAACAGAACATGACCAAACATAGCATAAATAAGCGTAACGTGCCGAGACCGCTATTGCTGCACTCCCCAGATCCAATCAGGACATACTAGAGCACAGTAGAGCGTAGGAATCCACCGAGCAGCAGATTATACCACGAAGGGCAAAGCTATCCTAACCCAGCGCATTGTAGCCTAACCCGACCGATCGTACCATAACACAACATAACGTTACGCGACCACTATTGCCGGCCTCCCGAGAGTCGAGCAGAGCATAGTAGACCGCTGCAGAGCGCAGAAAGCCACCAAGCAGCAATATTTAGCTCAAAGGTCGAAGATATCCTAACCTAACCAAACGCAGCCTAAACTAACCAAACGTACAATAGATAAACCCATCACGCCGAGACAACTATGACAAGCCTCCCTATAGTGAAGCAGAATGTACTAGAGTACAGAAGAGCGCAGTAAACCACCGCATTGCAGCGCATTGCAAAGAAGTGGAGGAAATACTCATCAAACATGTCCTAACCTAACCTAGCCGAACGTAGGGTAACTCAACATGAAGTGCCGAGACTAGTATTGCTGGCCTTCCCAGAGCCAAGCAGAGTATATCAGAGCAATGTGTAACGTAAAAATCCTCCGGACAGCGGTGTGTGGCACAAAAGTCATCTTTATCCTATCCTAACCAATCCAAACTTGATATAAGTAAGCGTAACATAACACAGCCTAACGTGCCAAGGCCACTAAATCTGGCCACCGCATAACCAAGCAGAATGTACTAGAGACCAGTAGAAAGCAGGAATCCAGCGTATAGCAGCATACAGCACAAAAGACAATGCCATTCTAACCGTACATGTCGTAACCTAAACAAATCAAACGTAACGTAACTCAACCATACGTGCCACGAACATTATTGCTCTCCTCCACAGAGACAAGCAGATCATATTCCTGCACATTAAAGCGCTGAAATCCACCAAATATGGGTGTTTAGCACAAAAATTAAAGCTAACCTGTCCAATCGTAACATAACCGGAAGCAACCTAACTCCAAGTAACATGCCGAGACCAATGCTGCTGTCCTCCACAAACCAGAGTAGAGCACATTAGAGCGCAGCAGATGGCAGAAATCCACCGAATAGCTGAGTAAAGCACAAAAGCTAAATCTATCCCATCCCAACCTAGCCAAACATAACACAGCCAAACGCAATCT
>NW_016926878.1:0-518 GCF_001483705.2 Eufriesea mexicana
CTACTGCTGGCCTCCGCAGAGCCAATCCGAATATTTGGATGCACAGTAGAGCGCAGAAATCAATCGCATTGCAGAGAATAGCACAAAAGTCGAAGATATCCTAACCTAACAAGACCCAACCTAACCTAATCGAGCGCAGCATATCTCAATGCAACATTCCGGGACCACTGCAGGTGGCCACCCCAGAGCCAAGCAAAATGCAGTAGGACACAATAGGCCGCAAAAATACACCGAATATCACCGTACAGCTGGAAAGTGGAAGCTATACTAACCAAACGTAGCCAATCCTAGCCTAACCAATCGTAACATAATTCGACTTAACGTGCCGCGACCACTAATGCTCGCCTCCCCACGGTCGAGCAGAGTGCAGTAGAGCAATGCTGAGGGCAGAAATCCACCAAACAGCAGTGTATAGCAGAAAAGTTGAAGATATATTATGACTAAACCTGAAACAACATAACCTAACAGATCGTAGCATAGCTTAACAAAACGTGCCGTTACCACTGCTCCTGCCCCCC
>NW_016926879.1:0-498 GCF_001483705.2 Eufriesea mexicana
TAGCCATTGCAACTCTACAGTATCTGGATGGAAAATTAAATTTCATTAACATTTTCGTCTAATATCGTGGCGAGCGAACTTTCTTGCATAAATAATGAGGAAAGTATATATGGGCGTGCTATAGGCATTGCAATGCTGTAGCATCCGGCTCGAAAATTCAACTTCATTGACATTTTCGACTAATATCGTTGTGAGCTAACTTTCTTGTATAAAGAAGGAGGAAAGATACTATTGCCGTGCTATGGCCGTTACAATGCTTTTGAATCTGCCTCGAAAATGCAATTTCATTGACATTTTCGACTAATATCGTGGCGAGGTATTGGTAACTTTCTTGTATAAATAAGTAGGAAAGATACTATTGGCCAGCTATAGCCATTGCAATCCTATAGTATCTGGATGGAAGATTCAATTTTATTGACATGTTCGAAACATATCGTGGCGGGCTAACTTCCATGCATCAATAATGAGGAAAGAATATATTGGCGTGCTATAGCCATT
>NW_016926880.1:0-13138 GCF_001483705.2 Eufriesea mexicana
AGCCAAGTTGAATATACTAGAGCGCAGTAAAGGTCAGTAGTTCAGCGCACTGCAGTGTTTATCTCAAAAGTCAGGTACATCCTAACGTAACTTATCCTAACCTAAACAACCCAGACGTAACATTTCTCCATCTAACGTGCCGCGGGCACCATTCCTGCACCGCCGGAGACAAGACCGCCGGAGACAAGTAAGGCACGACAGTGCACAATAGGGCGCAGAAACCCACAGAATTGCAGTGCGTAGCTCCAGAATCATAGCTATACCATCCCAACACAACGTAACTTATCCAAGCCAAACGTAATACAACACAGCCTAACAGGCTGCGACCAGTTTAGATGGCATCCTCAGGGCCATGCAGAGCATATTATAGTGGAGTAGGGCGCAGGAATCCGTAGAATCGCAGCGTACAGCAGAGAAATCAATGCTATCCACATATTACCCATGCATAAACTAAACATAAACAAACCAAACGTAACCTAACATAACATAACATGCCGCGGTCGCTATTTCTGTCCTCCCCAGATTGAGGCAGTGCATGTTAGAGCACAGTAGAGCTCAGAAATCAGACGAAAAGTAGTATGTAGCACAAAAGGCAAAGGTATCCTCTCCTAACCTAACCTATCGTAGCACAACCGTACGTAACAAAGCTCAACCTAACGTGCCGCCACCACTATTGCTGGCCTCGCCAGACCCGAGCAGAGTACATTAGAGGAGTGTAGGGCGCAGAAATAAATAGGGTCGCAGTGTGCAGCACAAAAGTCAAAGATATCCAAGCCTAACCCAAGCAAACATAACCCAAACTCGTGCACAGCAGTGCGCAGAAATTCACCGAATGCTTGTGCGAAGCACAAAAGTGGAAGCTATCCTGGCCGAACTTAGCCCAACCTAACCTAACCGAACGTATCGTAACTCATCGTAACGTGCAGAGACCACTATTGCTGGCCTTCCCAGTGCCAAGCTGAACACGTTAGAGCGCTGTAGAGCGCTGAAGTCAACCGAATAGCGGTGTATAGCACACTAGTCATAGCTAACCACTCGCAACCTGACCAAACGTTGCGTATCCAAACGTGGGGTGCCACAACCACTATTGCTGGACTCACGAGAGCCAAGCAGAGCGAAGCAGACCAACGTAGGACGCTGAAATCGAACGAGTAGCAGGGTATAGCGCAGAAGTCGAAGCTATCCTATCCTAGCCAGGCCGAACGTAGCGTAACCAAACTTAACCTATCTCAACCTAACCTGCCGGGACCACTATTACTGCCCTCACCAGAGACATGTAGAACACACTAGGGGGGAGTTGTGCGCAGATATCAATGGAACCGCAGTGCATAGCGTAACAGTCGATGCTACTATCCAAACATAACTATTCGTATCATAACAGAACGTAGCTTAGCTGAACCAGACGCAACGATAGTCCCATTGCTTGGCTCTCCATCGACGAGCAAATTATTGTAGAGCAACTTAGGGTGCAGAAACCCCACGAACAGCAGTGTACAGCACAAATGTAGAAGGAACCTTATCCCAACCAGACCAAACGCAAGATAACCTTACGAAACTTAACTGAAACTAACGTACCGAGACCGCTACTGCTGCCCTCTCCGGAGACAAGCAGAACATACTGGAACACAGTAGTCCGCGGAAATCTGCCGAATTGCAATGCATAGCGTAAAAGTAAAAGCTAATCAGGCCAAACATAGGCTAACCTTACCTAACCGAAAGTAACTTAAGACAAACTGCCGTGCCAAGACCAAGGTTGCTGGCATCCCCAGAGCCAAGGGGAACAGGTTATTGGATAGCAGAACACAGAGATCCGTTGAATCGAAATGTATATCTGGAGGGTCCAAGCTACTCGAGCCTAACCCAAACGAACAGAGCCTAACAAAGCATAGTCTAACTCAACATAACCAGCCGCGACCAATATTGCTGGAACACCCATGGCCATCAGAGTATAGTAGAGCGCTGTAGAGCGTAGGAATCCGCTGGATATCAGTGCATACCACGAAAGTCAAATCAATACGAACCGAACCCAAACAAGCGTAACGCAGTCAAAAGTTCCCTAACTCAACCTAACGCGCCGAGACCACTGTTTCTTGCCTCCCCAGAGCCCAGCAGAATATGCTTGAGCACGGTATGGCGCAGAAAGCCACCAAATTGAAGTGTACAGCACAGAAGTCAGAAACATCGTGACATAAACTACCCTAACGCAAACTAATCAAACGAAGACTGACTGGACCTGACGCACCGGGACCAACGTTGCTGGCCTTTCCATGGTAGAGCAGAGTATAGTGGAGCCAAGTGGAGTGCGGAAATTCACCGGAAAACTGTGTACACCACGAAAACAAAATATATACAAACATAACCCAAGCAGTCAGAAACTAATGAGACGTAGCCTGAATCAACATTACTGGCCGGGACTACGGTTACTGGCCCCTTCAGGGACGAATAGAACACATTAGAGGGGAGTAGAGCGCAGAAATCCTTCGAATCGCAGTGCATAGCACAGTAGTCGAAGTTAGCCTGTCCTACCATAGCCGCATGTACCATAACCGAACGTAAGCTAACTCAACCTAACGTTCCGTGGCCACTATTGCTAGCCCCTTAGGGGACACGCAGAAAATACTAGAGCACAGTAGAGAGCAGTAATCCACCGCATTGCAGTTTATAGCACAAGAGTGGAAGATACCCGAACCCAACATGTCCTAACCTAACCTAACCGAAAGTAGCGTGGCTCAATATAAGGTGCCGAGATTAGTGTTCCTGGCCTCCCCAGAGCCAAGCAGGGGATATTAGAACAATCTGGAGCACTGAAATCCACCGAATGACGGAGTATAGCGCAAAAGTCAGAGCTACAATATCCTAATACAGCCAAACGTATCATGGCCATATGTAATTCGTCTCAAACTAACGTGCCGCGAACACTGTTGATGGCGTCCCCAGAGCCAAGCAAAAAATGCTAGTGGATTGTACAACACAGAAATCAATAGAATCCCAGTGTACATCGGAAGGGACTACGCTACCCGTGTCTATCCCAAACCAACATTACCTAACCACACATACCCTAAGTCGACATAACCTGCCGCCACAAATATTGCTGAGTTCCCCATGGCCAATCAGCGTATAGTGGAGCACAGTAGAGCGTAGACATCCACCGAATATCAGTGTATACCGCGAAAGTCAATTCCACCCTAACCTAACCCAAACAAACATAACGTAGCCAAACATAGCCTAAATCAACCTAACGTGCAAAGACAACCATTACTGGCCACCCCGCCGACGAGCGGGTTACTCTAGAACCGTGTGGGGCGCAGATATCCAATTGGCAGATTGTATAGCATAAAAGTCAATGCTACCCTATCCGAACCTAACCAAACGTGACAAAAGCGAACGTATTCTGTATCAGCCTTACGTGCCGAGACCACTGTTGCTGTCCTCCCAGAGACAAGCAGAACATACAATAGCATAGTAGAGAGCAGAAATCCACCGAATTGCAGTGCATAGCACAAGAGTAAAAGCTATTCTCTCCAAGCCTAGTCTACCCTGACCTAACCAAACGCAACATCACCCAACCAAACATGACACGACCGCTATTGCTGGCCTCCCCAGAGACAAGCAGAGGCTAGTAGACCAATGCAGAGCGCAGAAATCAACCGTATAGCAGTGCACAGCACGAAAGTCATAGCTACCCTATCCTAACCTAACCAAACCCAACTTACCCGTGCGCAGCCCAACTAAGCCTAATCTGCCGAGACCATAATTGCTGGCCTACGCAGGCGCTAACGGAGGACACTAGATCAGAGGGGAGCGCAGGAATCCACCGAATGGTCCTGTGCAGCACAAAAGTAAAGGCAATCCGATCCCAAGCTTACCGAACATAACATAAGCAGAAGTAACAAACTTGTATCCCACGAACGCTATTGCTGGCCTCACAAGAGCTAAGCAGAGTATAGCAGTGCAATGTGGAACACTGAAATCGGCCGAACAGCAGTTTATAGCGCAAAGGTCATAGATGTTTTAATCAAACCTAGCCAAGTCGGTCACAACCAAACGCAACATAGCTCAACGTAACATGCCTAGAGCATTATAACTGGCGTCCACAGAGACAAGCAATTTGCGATAGCGAATTGAAGAGCGCAGAAGTCCAAAGAATAGCAGTGTGTAACACAGGAGTCCAAGCTATCCTAACCTAATGCATCGTAACCTGACCTAGCTAAACGTAATCTAACCGAAGATATCGTGCTGCGACCACAATTTCTGGGATCCTGAGTGTCGTGCAGAGTATAGTAGGGAAATGTAGAGAGCAGAAATCAACCGAATAGCAGTGTACAACTGAAAAGCCTAAGTCGGCGTAACCAAACTTAGCATAACCTAACCTAACCAAAAGAAACGCGACTCAACCGAACGTGAGGCGACCGCAATTTCTGCTCTCCCCAGAGACAAGGAGAACATACCAGAGAACAGTAGACCGCAGAAATCCACCGAAATGAAGTGTACAGTAGAGAAGTCTGAAATATCGCAACCTAACCAACCCTACCGCAACCTAATCAAACGTGAACTGACAGATGCTGACGCACCGCGACAACTATTGTTGGGATTCCATAGTCCAGCAGAGTACAGTGGAGCCGGCTAGCGCGCGGCGGTCAATCGAATGACAGTGTGTACCACGCAAACCAAATCTATGCAAACGTAACACAAGCAAACGTATCGTAACCAAACAGCCTGACTAAACCCAACGGGCCGGGACCACTATGACTGGTCTACGCAGAGTCGAAAAGGCTATAGTAAAGCAATTTAGAGAGAAGGAATCCACCAAATAGCAGTCTATAGCACAAAAGTTAGCTCTACCCTGTCCAAACCTATCCAAAAGTAATATAAGGATACGTAACCTGAATTAACCTAACGTGCCGATACCACAGTTGCTGGAAACCTTAGAGACAAACAGAATATTCTGGAACAGAGTAGAGCGCGGAAAGCCATCAAATATCAGTGTACAGCACTAAGCCAATGAAACCCTAACCCAACATATCCTATTCTGACCTAACCAAACATAGTATAACTCAAACTAACATGCTGAGTCCACTATTGCTGGCCTCCCCAGGGCCACGCAGAATATATTAGAGCACAGTAGAGCGCTGAAACCGAACAGGAGCTGTGTTTAGCACAAACGTCAAAGCTACCCCAGCCAGACGTATCCAAGCCAAACATAAACGGACGGATCGTAGCTCAACATAACATGCCGCGACCACTTTTCCTGGCACCCCCGGACGGAAGCAGATAGTGACAGCGCTCAGAAGAGCGTAGAGCGCCATAGAATATCAGTGTGAAGCACAACAGTCAAAACCATCCTCTCGTAACCAAACCAAACATAACATGGCCGAACGTAACGTAACACAACCTAACGTAACGGGACCACTATTGCCGGCCTCCCCAGGCCCAAGCAGGGAATATTATAGCACAGTACCGCGCAGAAAGCCTCCAAATATCAGTGTATAACACAAATGACAAAGATATCCTAATCTCACCTGACCTACAAAGGCAAAACATATTAGAGGAGCGTAGAGCGCCGAAATTCATAGAATGGCAACGTATAGCAGAAAAGGCAAAGCTATCCTTGCCTAACTCAAACTAACCTATCCTAACCAAGCGTAACGTAGGTAAGCCTGACGCGCCGAGGTCACTGTTGCTGGCCTCGCCAGAGGCACGCAGAGCATATTCGTGCACAGTAGAGAGAAGAAATCCACCGAATAGCTGTGTATTGTACAATAGTCAGATCCTTCCCTTCCTAACCTAGCCAAGCGTAACATGACCAAACGTAATCTGACCCAACCTAACGTGCCGGGACCACTATTACCGGCATCCGTAGAGGCAAGCACAATACTCTTGAGCTCAGTATAGTGTAGATATCGACCGCATTTCAGTCCATAGCGCGAAAGTAAGAGATATCCTGACCAAACGTAGCAAAACCTGCCTGACCAAACGTAACATAACCCAACCAAACGTGCCGCGACCACTACTGCTGCCGTCACCAGACACAAGGAGAATTTGATAGAGCACAGCGGAGCAAAGGTGTACATAGGAGGTCTGCGATGAGCATATATGTCTAAGCTATCCTAACCTAACAAAGCGTAACCTAACCTAACCTGACCAAAAGAAACATAACCCAACCTAACTTGCCTCAACCACTATTTCTGGGCTCCCCAGAGTCAAGCAGGGTATAGTAGAAAGACGCAGAGCGCCGTAATCCACAGAAGCGCATTGAATAGCGCAGAAGTCAAAGCTATCCTATCCTAACCTAACCAAACGTAACCATACCGTACGCAGCCTATCTCGACCAAACGTGCCGAGGCCACCATTGCTGGCCTCTCCAGCGCCAAGCAGAGAGTATTAGAGCTCAGAAGAGCGCAGAAATTCACGTTGAAGCAGTGCGTAGAACAAAGGTCAAAGCTATCCTATCCTAACCTAGTCAAACGTAACGCAACCGAACGTAACATAACTCATCCTAACATGCCGGGGCCGCTATTTCTGCCCTCCTCAGAGCGAAGCAGAACATATTGGAGGAGAGTAGAGCGCAGAAATCCATAGAAACGCTGTGTACAGTAGGAAAGTCAAAGGCATCTGAACCTGACACAAACAAATATTACCTAACCGAACGAAGCGTAACTCAACATTGCGAGCCTCGTCACTGTTGCTGGACCCCAAAGTTTCAAGCAGAATACAGTAGAGCACAGTCGAGCGCAGAAAGCCACCGAATTACAGAGTAAAGCACGAAAGTCAAAGTTGTCCTGTCCTAACCTAAGCAAACGTAAAATCACCGAACGTAATCTAACTCAAACTAACGTCCCTAGGCCGCTATAGCTGACCACCCCTGAGCCTTGCAGAATACACTACAACACAGTAGAGCGCAGAAACCGGCCGCATTGCTACGTAAAGCACAAAAGTCAAAGACATCCTAACCTTACCTGACGAAGCCTAACCTAACCAAACATAGCCTATCACAGCGTAACGTGCCGAGACCACTATTGCTGCTTCCCAGGAGTCGAGCAGGGTGTAGTCCAGCACAGTAGAGCGCAGAAATCGACCGAATATCACTCCATGCCACGAAAGTCGAAGCTACACAAACCGAACCCAAACAAGCATAACCTAACCTAACGTAGTAAATCTAAACGCAACGTGCCGCGACCACTATTACTGGCCGCCCCATGGTCTAGCAGATTGGAGTAGAGCGCATTGTAAGGTTGGAATCCACCGCATAACTGTGTATATCACGAAAGTCATAGCTACCCTAGCCAAACATAGCCAGAACTCACCTAACCAAGTGTAACCTAACCCAACCAAACGTGCCACGAAAGCTATTGCTCGCATGCAGATGGTGGAGAAGAACATGGTAAAGCAATGAAGAGCGCAGCAATCCATCTAGTGGTATTGTAGAGCACAAAAGTCAAAGGTATCCTAACCTGAACAGACAACCTAACCTTGCCAAACGTAGAATAACTGAATCTAACGATCAGGGGCCTCTATTTCTGACAGACCCAGAGCCAAGCAGAACATATTAGACCACAGTAGAGCGCAGGAATCAACAGAATAGGAGTGTATAGCACAAAAGTCAAAGCAACCTTAGTCTATCCTAGCAAAGCGTAACATGATCAGACGAAACGTAACCCAAACTGACGTGTCACGACCGCTGTTTCTGGCCTCACGAGATCTAAGAAGATTATAGCAGAGCAATGTAGAACGCTGAATTAGTTCGAATAGCAGTGCATAGCGCCGAAGTCGAGGCCGCCCTTACCAAAGCGGAACCTATCTCAGCCAAACGTAACATAACTCAACCCAACGTGACAAGAGCAATATTCCTGGCGTCCACAGAGGCAAGCGGAGTGTGATAGCGCAGAAAAGAGCGCAACAGTCGATACAGTAGCAGTGTGTTGCAAAAAGGTCGAAGCTACCCTAACCTAGCACTACGTAAACTAACCTAACCAAACGTAACGTAACGCAAACTAAGGTGCCGCGACCACTTCTGCTGGCAGCCACGGGGCCAAGCAGATTGGAGTAGAGCAACGTAGAGCGCAGAAATCGACCGAATATCAGCGTGTACCACGAAAGCCATATCTATCCAAACCCAACACAGGCTAACTTATCGTAGCCAAACGTAACCTAACCCAACATAGCGGTCCGAGACCACTATTACTGGCCACACAAGAGTCGAACAGTTTATAGTAGATAAACGTATTGTGTAGAAATCCACCGAATAGTAGTGCATAGCACAATAGTCGAAGGTACCCTATCCCAACATATCCAAACGTAACAATTCGTAACGTAATATAGCTGGAAATGAAGCACCACGACCACGATTACTGGCCTCCCCAGTGTGGCGTAGATTATAGTAGACCACACTAGAGCCTAGAAATCCGCCGAATATCAGTGTGCACCACGAAAGTCATATCTATCCATACCTAGCCCAGGACAACGTAACCATACCAAACATACCCTAACTCAATATATCGTGCCGAGAAGGCTATTACTGCACCCAAGAGCCAAGCAGGAAGTACTAGAGAACAGCAGAGCGCTGGAGTACAACGAATAGCAGACTACAGCGCAGAAGATATAGCTCTCCTATCCAAACATAGCGTAACCCAACCTAAACCATCGTAACCTGACCTAACATAACGTGCCGTGACCACTATTGGTGGCCTTCCCAGAACCAAGTGGCTAATATAAGAGCACTGTAGGGCGCAGATATCCACCTTATAGGAGACTATAGCACTAAGGTCAAATCTGTCCTCTCCCAAAGTAGCAAACCGTAACATAGCCGAACGTAACATATCTCAGCATGGCATGTCGCGACCAGTATTGCTGGTCTCCACACAGACAAACAGAACACACTACTGGAGAGCAGAAGGCAAACATCCATAGAACAACAGTGTATATCAGAAATGTCGAAGGTACTCCAACATAACCCAGACCAACACAAAATACCAGAACGCATCCTGACTCAACAGAACGTTCCGAGACCAATCTTGCTGGCCTTCCCGGGGCCGAGCTGAAAATATTTGAGCACTTCTGGACGCAGAAATCCACCTAATAGCAGAATATAGCTCTAATGTCAAAGATATCATCTCCCAACCTAACTAATCGTAACACAACCAAACGTAACATAACTCATCACAACGTGCCGCGAGCACCACTGCAGGCCACCACAGAGCCAAGCGGAGCACATTAGTGGAGAGTAGAACGCAGAAATCCAACAATCTCAGTGCATAAGGGAAAAGTCAAAGCTACACAAACCTAACACAGACATTCAGAAAATCAGCAAACATTGCCTAACTCGAATTAACGTGCCGAGACAGCAATTGCTGCCCTCCCTAGAGCTGAGCAGGACATTCTAGAGCAGAGTAGACCACAGAAATGCACCGAAACGCTGTGTGCAGCGCACAAGTTAAAGCTATCCTAACCAAGCGTAGCCTAACACAACATAACCGAACGTAGCCTGACAAAACGTATCGTGCCGAGACAACATTTCCTGGCCTTTCCAAATCCAAGCCGAAAATATTGAAGCACTGTAGTGTACAGAAACTCGCCTCACAGCAGACTATAGCTATAAACTCAGAGCTAACCTCTCCTAAGCTGACCAGACGTAAAATAGCCAAACGTAGCCTATCTCAACCTGAGGTGCCGCGACCAGCATTGGTGGCCTAGCCTGAGTCAAGCAGAACACAAGAGTGGACAGTAGAACGCAGAAATCAATAGAATCGACGTGTATATCTGAAAAGTAGGGAGTACCCGAAAGGAACCCATACCAACACAGCATAGCTAAACATAGCCAGACACAACCTAACGAGCCGAAACCACTATTGCTGCACCCAGAGCGAAGAAGGACATACTAGAGCACAGTAGTGCGCAGACATCCACCGAATAGAAGTGTACGGCGCAAAAGTTAAAGCTATCCTAACCAACCTTATCCTAACCTATCCCAACCAAACGTAGCCTGACCCAACACAATGTGTCGGGAGCACTATTGCTGGCCTTCCTATTTCCAAGCTGAAAGCATTAGAGCACTGCAGGGCGCAGGAATACACCTAAAGCAGACCATAGCGCTAAGGTCAGACTACCTCTCGTTACCTAACCAACCGTGACAGAACCGAACGTATCCTAACTCAACCTAACGTGCCGCGTCCACTATTGCTGGCCTCCCGAGAGTCAAGCAGAACACATTACTGGAGTGTAGAACGCAGAAATTCGTAGAACCGCAGTCTATATCAGAAAACTCAAAGCTACCCAACCCAAACCAAACCAAGGGAACATACCCAAACGTAGCATAACTAAACCTAACGTGTCGGGACCGCTCTTGCTGCCCTCGCCAGATCCAAGCTGGGCACACTAGAACGCAGTAGAGCGCAGAGATCCACCGAACAACAGTGTTCAGCTCAAATTTCTAGCTATCCTTGTCCAAGTCTAGCCTGACCCAACCTAACCGAACGTAACCTGACCAAACGTAAAGTGCAGACACTAAAGTTTCTGACGTTCCCAGAGCCAAGCTGAAGATATTAGAGCACTGTAGAAAGCAGAAATCCACCCAATAGCAGACTATATCACTAAAGTCAAAGCTATCATCTCCATACCTAACCAACCATAACATACCCGAACGTAACATAACTCAACCAAGCGTGCCGCAACAACTACTGCTGGCCACCCCAGAGCCAAGGAGGACATACTAGAACACAGTAGGGCGCAGAAGTCCACTGTATATCCGTGCACAGTACATAAGTTAAAGACATCCTGACCAAACATAACCGGACCCAACGTTAAATATCCTATCCTGACTCAATATAACGTGCAGAGACCGCTATTGCTGGCCTTCCCACAACCACGCTGAACGCATTAGTGCACTGTAGGGCGCAGAAGTCCATATAATAGCATACAATAGCACTAAAGTCAATGCTACCTCTCCTAACCTAACAAGCCCTACCATAACCAAACGTAACCTAACACAACCTAACGTGCCGCGACCTCTACTGCGGGCCTACCCGGAGTTAAGCAGGGCAACTTAGTGGAGAGTCGAACGCAGAATTCCGCAGAATCGCAATGTATACCATAAAAGTCAGAGCTACACAAACCTAACCCGAACAAACAGAGCCCAACAAAACATAGCCTACATCAACGTAACCTGCTGTGCCGGCTGTTGCTGCCCTTCTCAGAGCCAAGCAGGGAAAACTAGAGCACAATAGAGCCCCGAAGTCCACCGAAAGTAACCCATCTCAACCTAACGTGACGTGGCCACTATTGCTAGCCTCCCCAGAGTCAAGCGGAACACGTCAGTGTAGAGCAGAACGCAGAAATCCATATAATCGCTGTGTATATCAGAAAAGTCGAAGCTACCCAAGCCTAACCCAATCAAACTGGACAAAACCAAACATAGCATGACACATACTAACCTGCCGACACAGCAATTTCTGCCCTCCCCAGTGCCAAGCAGTACAAACTAGAGCACAGTAGAGCTCGGAAATCCACCGAATTGCAGTGCAGAGCACAGTGGTTATAACTACACTGACGAAACCTATCCTAGCCCAAAATAACCGAACGTCACCTGACACAACGTAACGTGCCGAGAACACCATTGCTGGCCATTCCAGAACGATACTGAATACATTACAGCACAGTAGGGAGCAGGAATCCACATATCTCAGCCTGATGTGCCGCGGCCACTATTCCTGACTTCCCCAGAGCCAAGCAGAACACATTATTGGGGGACAGAACGCAGAAATCCATAGAATCGCAGTTTACATCGGAAAAGTCGAACCTACCCAAACCAAACCCAAATCAACAGAACATAGCCAAACATAGCTTAACTCAACCAAGCGTGCCGTGACCGCTATTGCTGCTCCCACAGAGCGATGCAAAACATGCTAGAGCACAGTAGAGCGCAGAAATACGCCGAATAGCAGTGTACAGCACGAAAGCTAAAGCTACTTCTACTAAACTTAGCCTAACCCAACATAACCGAACGTAGCGTGACCAAACATAACGTGCCGGCACCAATATTTCTGGCCATGGCAGAGTCAAGCTGAAAATATTAGTGCGCTGTAGGGCGCAAAAATCCACCTAATGGCAGACCATAGCACTATAGTCAAAGCTATCCTCTCCTAACCTAACCAATCGAAATATAACCAAACGCAAGCTAACACAACATAACGTGCAGCGACCACTATTGCTGACCTCCCGAGACCCAAGCAGAAAACGTTAGTGAATAGTATGGCGCAGAAGTCGATAGAACCGCAGGGTACGTCAGAAAAGTCGAAGCTGCCCAAAACAAACCCAAACAAACCGAACACAGCCGAACGTGTTCTAGCTCTTCCTAACGTGCCGAGATCGCTATTACTGCCATTCCCAGAGCCAAGCAGGACATACATGAGCACAGTTGAGCGCAGAAATCGACCGTATAGGAGTGCACAACACAAAAGTTATGCCTACCCTGACTAAACTTAGCCTGAACCAGCCTAACGTGATGTAACGTGACTCAACGTAACGTGCCAAGAGCACCATTGCTTTCTTACGCAGAGCCAAACCGAGAGCATCAGAGTACTGTAGGTTGCAGATGTCCAAGTAATAGCAGACACTAGCACTAAGGTCAAACCTACGTCTCCTAACCTAGCCAAGAATAGCAGACACAAGCACTAAGGTCAAACATGCGTCTCCTAACCTAGCCAATCGTAACATAACCAAACGAAACATCACTCAACCTATCTTGCCGCGAACACGATTCCTGGCCTCCTCGGAGCCAAGCAGAAAACATTAGTGGCGAGTGGGACGCAGAAATCCATAGAATCGCAGCGTACGTCGGAAGAGTTTAAATTGCCTAAACCTAACACGACCCTACAGAACATATCCAGACATAGCCTACCATAATATAACAGGTCGAGACCGCTACTGCTTTCATTCCCAGTGGCAAGCAGGACACACTAGAGTACACTAGAGCGCAGAAATCCACCGAATAGCATTGTACAGCACAAACGTTAAAGATATCTTAACCAATCATAGCCTGACTCAACCTATCCGATCGTAACCTGTCGCATCATAACATGAGCAGACCAACATTGTTGGTCTTGCCAGCGCCAAGCTTAAAATACTAGAGTTCTGTAGGACGCAG
>NW_016926881.1:0-721 GCF_001483705.2 Eufriesea mexicana
TACAAATTTCTTCAGCAATTAAAGAATAGTGAATAGAGAGAGATATTGAAGCTGGGGGCATTAGCAGGTATCAATACAGTACAGAGTATAGCAATCATCACAACACTGCAACCGTTTGATTAACCAGGCCACTGATTCCTTAAATTTTATAGCAATTCTGGAATTACAGAAGACAGATCCAATACCGCCCGAGATATTAACAATTCACAACTTAGTACTGAAAGCAGCCATCATCACAATACTCTATGCATTAGATTAATGTGTTCACTGCTGATATAGTTTCCGCAGCAGTTATAGGAACATGAATGCATACTACAGTTATGCCTAGTGACAATTACAATTGACAGTACGGTAATTAGTACATGCAGTACGAGATCACTGTTGCCGCTGGATTAATATGTTCAATGATGAATAATATCCCGAAATAAACCTGGAATACCAAATTACATATCAATTATATCGCCAGGCATTAAGAGCTGAGATTGCATGACAGAGTACAGCTATCACAACATTAACATAGACGCTGGAATAATTTGTTAACCCATGACTTAAATTCTACAGCAATTCCAGAGTAATCAATATATGGCACGTTTATGGCGAGACATATTTAGAATTGAAGGATTGGTAAATAGTACATAAACCAGCAGAGCACTGTAAAGTTTGAATTAATCTGTTTGGTGATAATATAGACTTTATTGCAACTGTGAAGTGACGAAAGACA
>NW_016926881.1:2541-3478 GCF_001483705.2 Eufriesea mexicana
TACTGAGTGCTACCGTCTACTACACACTGTAGCCATTAAAATAATCTCTTCGCTGATCATCTAAGCTCTTCGGCAATTGTTGAACCGCCAGTGGATGGAGCAATTGCCTCTGGAAACATTGGCATATGTCAACACTGTGTTGAGTGAAACCGTCACGAGATCGCAGCAGCAGTTGACATATCTGCTCCATGATGACTTAAACGGTATAGTAATTCTAGAATGATCAACGTATAGATGATAAATCGGTGGTGATATTGACGTTAGACATTACATTACTGAGGGTAGCCTTCTGTATTGTAACATAACCATTGAATTATTCTGTTCGCTTATCTACAAATTTCTTCAGCAATTAAAGAATAGTGAATAGAGAGAGATATTGAAGCTGGGGGCATTAGCAGGTATCAATACAGTACAGAGTATAGCAATCATCACAACACTGCAACCGTTTGATTAACCAGGCCACTGATTCCTTAAATTTTATAGCAATTCTGGAATTACAGAAGACAGATCCAATGCCGCCCGAGATATTAACAATTCACAACTTAGTACTGAAAGCAGCCATCATCACAATACTCTATGCATTAGATTAATGTGTTCACTGTTGATATAGTTTCCGCAGCAGTTATAGGAACATGAATGCATACTACAGTTATGCCTAGTGACAATTACAATTGACAGTACGGTAATTAGTACATGCAGTACGAGATCACTGTTGCCGCTGGATTAATATGTTCAATGATGAATAATATCCCGAAATAAACCTGGAATACCAAATTACATATCAATTATATCGCCAGGCATTAAGAGCTGAGATTGCATGACAGAGTACAGCTATCACAACATTAACATAGACGCTGGAATAATTTGTTAACCCATGACTTAAATTCTACAGCAATTCCAGAGTAATCAATATATGGCACGTTTATGGCGAGACATA
>NW_016926882.1:0-515 GCF_001483705.2 Eufriesea mexicana
ATTTCTGCATTCTACTGTGCTCTAGTATATTCTGCGTGGCTCTGGGGAGGCCAGAAATGGTGGTCTCAGCGCGCTAGGCTGAGGTATGTTACGCTTCGTTAGGTTATGTTAGAAAGTCTGGTTGGGATTTCCTTGTCTATTGTCCTATACACTTCTATTCGGTGGTATCCTGCGCTCTACATTGCTCTATTCTGCCATGCTCAACGCAGGGGGAGGGAGCGTGCAATAGTGGTCGCTGCAGGTTACGTTGGCTTATGTTACGTTCGGTTAGTATAGGCTACGTCAAGTTTGATCAAGATAGCCCGGACTTTCGTGCTACACACAACTATTCTGAGGATTTCAGTGATCTACTGTAGCCTACTATATTCTGCTTGGCTCAACGAATTCGATCAACATCGTTCCCGGCAGGTTCTGTTGAGCTAGACTACGATTGGTTAGGTTAGATTAGGCCAGGATGGGTTAGTGTATCCTCGACTCTTGAGCTATATACTGCTACACGGTTGATTCCTGCGCAC
>NW_016926883.1:0-840 GCF_001483705.2 Eufriesea mexicana
ATTTAATTTTTTTTACTGTATAAATTCTTTTTTTTCTTTAATTAATTCAACAACTTGAACTCTTAGGTAAAATGCTTGTAAGTCAATTTTTTCAACATCTATTTCATACTGGCCATGACTTAATGATACTTATTATAATTCTGCTGGGCTTGCGCATATTTTCATCTTACTAGGTGCTAAATCTCAAACATTAACTGTATAAATACTGTTCCGTCGTGGAACAAGGAAGACAAGTTACGGTCTTCCAACAGCCAGGTCTTAGGGTCGAACAATTCGGCATCGGAATTTTCCGCTCCATGCCTTCAGCATGTTTGAATGCTTTACCTTTTTTTCTTTGACTTCTCGTGTCACGGAACACGTGAATCCTGAAAATCCCTAATTTAACGAAATTAGACGACGGCTCAACGATGGCTCTTAAGACTTGGCTGATGAAGGCCTGCTGGCTCCACGTGGTCCGCACACGTTGGAAGCCTCAGGCCCTCGCTAGGTGTAATAAACGACCGATGGGGTCACCGGCGCGCGGGTGGACCCCAGGTACCCCACCTTGGAGAAGAGGGTTTCCTCCACTATCGTTGTTCGTTGGAGGAACCTTCCCTTACTCCAAGGTCACGGATTCGCGAACCAAGGGAACGCCCTTGGTCAAAAACAGCCAATCGTATTTGGCGAGCTCCCGATTTTTCCTAAGGCCGATCTTAGGAAGATCAAGGAGCTCACTTCCATACGAGCCCTGAGAGACACGAATTCTCTCAACCACTTCCATGCGAAGAAACATCAGACACATCGGTTCTCTTGAACCAGTTCTCTTCGAATCAACAACACGTCACGGTTCTCTTCGAAACG
>NW_016926884.1:0-940 GCF_001483705.2 Eufriesea mexicana
AGAGTGCTCTAATGCTTTCAGCTTGTCTATGTAAGGCTAGGAATAGTGGTCTCTCTACGTTACGCCGTGTCAGGTTACGTACGACTAGGTTGGTTCAGGATATGTTTGCACATGATAGCTTTAACTTTTGTGTCGAACACTGCTATTCGGTGGATATTTGTGATCTACTGCGAGCTAGTTTATCTTGCTTTGCTCTGGGGAGGGCAACTATAGCGGCCTCGGCAAATTGGGTTGAGTTAGACTATTTTTCGTTATGTACTGTTGGTATGGGTAGCTACGACATTTCCGGTTTTCACAGCGACTCTATGGATTTCTGCGTTCTACTCTCTACTATCTTACAAAAAAAAAAACGTGAACCAACCAAACGTATCCTAACCCAACCTAGCACGCCGTGGCCGCTACTTCTGGCCTCCCCGGAGTCGAGCAGGGTATGGTAGATATATGAAGAGCGCAGAAACACACCGAATGGCAGCGTATAGCCAAAAGTGGAAGCAATCCTTTCCTTACCTAACGAATCGCGACCCAACCGAACGTAACATAACCAAAAGTAACGTGCCGCGACCACTATTACTGGCCTCCCCGGATTCCAGCCGTGCTTAGAGGAGCACAGTAGAAGGCAGTATTCCATAGAACAACATTGTATAACACGAAAGGCAGAGCTGTCAGTACCTAGTCCAAGCGAACATAACCTAACCAAGCGTAGCATATTTCAGCCTAACGCGCCGAGACCACCATTCCTGGCATCCCCAGAGGCATTCAGAGCATATTATAGCACAGTAGAGGGCAGAAATCGACAGAAGAGCAGTGTATAGGACAAAGGTCAAAGCTATCCCATCCAAACCTGTTCAAACGTATCATAACCAAACGTAACGTAACAAAATCTGGCGTGCCACGACCACTATTGTTGGCCTCGCGAGAGCCGAGCAGAGTATAGCAGAGC
>NW_016926885.1:0-874 GCF_001483705.2 Eufriesea mexicana
TTGTTGACATTTCCGACTAATAACGTGGTGAGATAACTTTCTTCCATAAGCAAGGAGGAAAGACCCTGTTGGCGTGCTGTAGCCATTGCAATGCTCTGGAATCTGGTTGGAAAATTCAATTTTATTGACATTACTGCTGTAGCCATTGCAATGCTCTGGAATCTGGTTGGAAAATTCAATTTTATTGACATTTTCGACTAATATCGTGGTGAGCTAACTTTCTTCCATATGTAAGGAGGAAAGATTCAATTCACATGCTATAGCCGCCGCGATGCTGTAGAATCTGGCTGGAAAATTCAGTTTTATTGACATTTTCCACTAATATTGTGGTGAGTAAACTTGCTTGCATAAATAAGGCGGAGAGATTCGATTGGCGAGCTATAGCCATTGCAGTCCTGTAGAAACTGGCTGGAAAATACAATTTTGTTGACATTTTCGACTAATATCGTGGTGAGCTAACTTTCTTGCATAAATAAGGCGGAGAGATTCGATTGGCGAGCTATAGCCATTGCATTGATACAGAATCTGTATGGAAAATTAAATTTTATTGACATTTTCGTCTAATATCGTTGTGTGCTACCTTCCTTGCATAAATAAGCAGAAAAGATTCTGTTGGCGTGCTATAGTCATTGCAATGCAACAGAATCTTGCTGGAAAGTTCAATTTTTTGACATTTTCGACTAATACCATGGTGAGCTATCCTACTTGCATAGGTAAGGAGGAAAGATCATTTTGGCCTGCTATAGCCACTGCATTTCAGTAGAATCTGGCTGGAAAGTTCAATTTTGTGGACATTTTCGACTAAGATCTAGGTGAGTTAACTTGCTTGCCTAAATAAGGAGTAAAGATTCTGTTGGCGTGCTATAGGCGTTGC
>NW_016926886.1:0-1062 GCF_001483705.2 Eufriesea mexicana
TATTCACCAAGCAATAACAGGTTATAAATTTTGAATAGACCTATTCTCTCGCAAGTGGACGGCGGTTCTTGCCATTGGATTGAAGGCGTTAGACGTTCTATTCACCAAGCTATAACAGGTTATAGATTTTGAATAGACCTATCATCTGGCAAGTAGATGGCTGTACTTGCCATTGGATTAAAGGCGTTAGACGATCTATTCACCAAGCTATAGCAGGTTATAAATTTTGAATAGACCTATCATCTGGCAAGTAGATGGCTGTACTTGCCATTGGATTAAAGGCGTTAGACGATCTATTCACCAAGCTATAGCAGGTTATAAATTTTGAATAGACCTATTCTCTCGCAAGTGGACGGCGGTTCTTGCCATTGGATTGAAGGCGTTAGGCGATCTATTCATCAAGCTATACCAGACTATTGGCTTTGAGTAGACATATTCTCTGGCAAGTAGATGTCTGCACCTGCCATTGGATTGAATGCGTTAGACGATCTATTCACCAAGCTATAGCAGGTTATAAATTTTGAATAGACCTATCATCTGGCAAGCAGATGGCTGAACTTGCCATTGGGTTGAAGGCGCTAGGCGACCTAATCACCAAGCTATAACATATTATATATTTTCAATAGACCTATTCTCTGGCAAGTAGAAGGCTGTACTTGCCATTGGATTGAAGGTGTTGGGCGACCTATTCACCAAGCTATAACTTATTATATATTTTGTATAGACCAATTATCTGGCAAGTAGATGGCTGTACTTGCCATTGGATTGAAGGCGTTAGACGATCTATTCACCAAGCTATAACAGGTTGTAGATATTGAATAGACCTACTCTATGGCGACAAGGTTGCTGTACTTGCCATGGAATTGAAGGCGTTGGGCAACCAATTCTCCGAGCTATAGCAGATTATAGATTTTGAATAGGCCTATTCTGTGGCAAGTAGATGGCTGAACTTTTCATTGGATTGATGGCATTAGGCGATCTAATTGCCAAGCTGTGACAGCTTATAGATTTTGAATAGACTTATTCTCCGGCAAGTAGATGCCTGCAAATGCCATTGGATTG
>NW_016926887.1:0-2853 GCF_001483705.2 Eufriesea mexicana
TCAGCTTTCCACGATATTAGTAAAAAATGTCAAAAAGATTGAATTTTCCAGCCAGATTCTATATTATTGGAATGGCTATAGCATGCCAATAGAGTCCTTCCTCCTTATTTATGCATGAAAGTTCGCTCACCTCGATATTAGGCAAAAATGTCAATAAATTGAACCTGCCAGGCACATTCCACATCATTGCAATGGCTATAGCAGGCCAGTTGAAACTTTCCTCCTCACTTACGCAAGAAAGGCAGCTCACCACAATCTTAGTCGAAACTGTCAATAAAATTGAATTTTCCAGACAGAATCCTGAGCATTGCAATGGCTATAGCACGCCAATAGCATCTTTCCACCTTATTTGTGCAAGATAGTTATCTCTCCACGATATTAGTCAAAAATGTCAATAAAATTGAATTTTGCAGGACGATTCTATAGCATTGCAATGTCTATAGCACGCCAGTAGAATCTCTCCCCCTTATTTATGCAAGAAAGTTTGCTCACCATGATATTAGTCGAAACTGTCAATAAAATTGAAATTTCCAGGCAGATTCTCTAGTATTGAAATGGCTGTAGCACGCCAATAGATTCGTTCCACCTTGTTTATGCAAGAAAGTTAGCTTTCCATGATATTAGTCAAAAATGTCAATAAGATTGAATATTCCAGCCAGATTCTACGACATTGCAATCCCAATAGCACTCCAAAAGGATCCTTCCTCCCTACTTATGCATGGAAATCATTTCACCACGATATTAGCCGAAAATGTCAATAAAATTGAATTTTCCTGCATGATTCTATAGCATTGCGATGCCTATAGCATGCCAACAGAGTCTTTCCTCCTGGTTTATGGAAGAAAGATAGCTCACCACCATATTAGTCGAAAATGTCTATAAAATTGAATCTGCCCGGGACATTCTATACCATTGCAATGGTTATAGCACGCCAAAAGAATCTTTCCGCCTTATTTATGCAAGAAAGTCAGCTCATCTCGATATTAGTCGAAAATGTCAATAAAATTGAATATGCCAAGCACATTCCATATCATTGCAATGGCTATAGCAGGCCTGTAGAATTTTTCCTCCTTATTTATGCAAGAATGCAGCTCATCACAATATTAGTATAAGATGTCAATAAAATCGAATTCTCCAGCCAGATTCTACAGCACTTGAACGGCTATAGCAGGCCAGTAGAATCTCTCCTCCTTATTTATGCAAGAAAGATAGCTCACCACGCTATTAGTCGAAACAGTCAATAAAATTGAAATTTCCAGGCAGATTCTATGGTACTGAAATGGCTATAGCACGCCAATAGATTCGTTCCACCTTGTTTATGCAAGAAAGTTAGCTTTCCACGATATTATTCGAAAATGTCAATAAAATTGAATTTTCCAGGACGATTCTATAGCATTGCAACGTCTATATCACGCCAGTAGAATCTCTCCTCCTTATTTATGCAAGAAAGATAGCTCACCACAATAATAGTCGAAACTGTCAATAATATTGAACTTTCCAGCCAGATTCTATAGTATTGAAATGGCTATAGCACGCCAATAGAATCTTTCCTCCTTATTTATGCAAGAAAGTTAGCTCACCACGATATTAGACGAAAATGTCAATAAAATTGAAATTTCCAGACAGATTCTACTGCATTGCAATGTCTAAGGTACGCCAATAGCATCTATCCGGCTTATTTAGGCAAGAAAGATAGCTCACCACGATAATAGTCGAAACTGTCAATAATAATGAACTTTCCTGCCAGATTCTATAGTATTGAAATGGCTATAGCATGCCAATAGAGTCCTTCCTCTTTATTTATGCAAGAAAGTTCGCTCATCTCGATATTAGTCGAAAATGTCAATAAATTGAATCTGCCAGGCACATTCCATATCATTGCAATGGCTATAGCAGGCCAGTTGGATCTTTCCTCCTCACTTACGCAAGAAAGGCAGCTCACCACAATCTTAGTCGAAACTGTCAATAAAATTGAATTTTCCAGACAGAATCCAGAGCATTGCAATGGCTATACCACGCCAATAGAATCTTTCCTCCTTATTTGTGCAAGATTGTTATCTCTCCACGATATTAGTCAAAAATGTCAATAAAATTAAGTATTCCAGCCAGTTTCTACTGCAATGCAATGGCTACAGCACTCCAGAAGGACCTTTCCTCCTTACTTAGGGAAGGAAGTTAGCTGACCGCGATATTAGTAGAAAATGACAACAAAATTGAATTTTCCAGGACGATAGTATAGTATTGCAAAGGCTGTAGCACGCCAATGGAATCTATCCTCCTTGTTTACGCAAGAAAGATAGCTCACCACGATATTAGAGCAAAATGTCAATAAAATTCAATCTGCCCGGCACATTCCATACCATTGCAACGGTCTTAGCACGCCAAAAGAATATTTCCTACTTATTTATGCAAGAAAGGTAGCGCACCACAATATTATTCGAAAATGTCAATAAAATTGAGTTTTCCGGCCAGATTCTATAGCATTAGACTGGTTATAGCAGGCCAGTAAAATCACTCCTCCTTATTTATGCAAGAAAGCTAGCACACCACGATATTAGTCGAAAATGTCAATAAATACTTAGGGAAGGAAGTTAGCTGACCGCGATATTAGTAGAAAATGACAACAAAATTGAATTTTCCAGGACGATAGTATAGTATTGCAAAGGCTGTAGCACGCCAATGGAATCTATCCTCCTTGTTTACGCAAGAAAGATAGCTCACCACGATATTAGAGCAAAATGTCAATAAAATTCAATCTGCCCGGCACATTCCATACCATTGCAACGGTCTTAGCACGCCAAAAGAATATTTCCTACTTATTTATGCAAGAAAGGTAGCGCACCACAATATTAT
>NW_016926888.1:0-821 GCF_001483705.2 Eufriesea mexicana
ATGGAGCGTAGAAATCCTGCGAATAGCAATGTGTAGAATTAAACTTGAGACTGCCCCATCTTAGCCTATCGAAACGTAATAATGCCAAACGAATCCTAATTTATCCTAACGTCCGAGACGACTATTACTGGAAACCCCACAGTCAAGCAGAATAAAATAGGGCACAGTAGAAGCGCAAAAAGCCACCAAATAGCAGCGAATAGCACAAATGTCAAAGATACACTGACCTTACCTGTCATAACCTGACTTAACCAAACGTAGAATGACTAAACCAGTCGAGCCGAGACCACTATAGCTGGCCACGCCATCGCCAAGCAGATCATATTAAAAGAGAGGAGAGAGCAGAAGTCCAAGGAATGGTAATGTATAGCAGAAAAGTCAGAGATATTCTAACCTAACCCAGGAGAGCGTAAGATAACCAAACGTAACCTAACCCAACCTAAAGTTCCAAGACCACAATTTCCGGTACCACGAAGCCAAGCAGAGCATACTAGGCCACGGTAGGGCTTAGTGTTCCACCGTATTACCGTGCACAGAGCAGAAGTCGTAGACATCCTGTCCCAACCCAAACAAGCCTAACATAACCAAACGCAGCCTAACTGAAGCTCCCGGGAACCGAGCAGAACATATTAGAGGAGAGTAGGGCGTAGAAATCCATAGGATCGCAGTGTATAGGAGATAAGTCATAGCATTCCAAACCTAACCCACACCAACATTACCCAACCAATCGTAGCCTAACCCAACCTAACATGACGAGACCTGTATTGCTGCCATCCCCAGAGCCAAGCACAACATATTAGACGAGAGTAGAACGCAGAAAT
>NW_016926888.1:1836-2743 GCF_001483705.2 Eufriesea mexicana
CGCCCCAAGGGTGGAGCAGAGAATAGTAGCAAAATGCAAAGCGCAGAAGTTCGCCGAATAGAAGTGTATAGCACATAAGTCAAAGCCCCCTTAACCGAAACCAAGCAAACCTAACATACACGAACGTGACATTACTGAAAACAACGTGCCGAGACCACTATTGCTGTTCACCCCAGAGTCATGCAGAGCATACTAGAGCACAGTAGGGCGGAGAAGCACACCGAATATCTGCGTACAGCACAAAACTCGAAGCCATCCTAACCATACTTAGCCAAACCTAACATAACCTAACGTAGCCTGACACAACCCATCGTGGCACGACCACTATTGCTGGCAACAACAGAGCCAAGCAGAACACATTAGAGGAGAGAGGAGCGCAGAAATCGATGGAATCGCTGTGTATAGCAGAGTAGTCAAAGCTATCCATACGTAAACCAAGCCAACGTATCATGGACGAACGTAGCATAACCAAGCACAACGTGACGCGACCACTACTGCTGGGCCCCCAGGGCCAACCAGAATATAATAGACACAAGCAGAGTGAAGAAATCCACCTAATAATCGTTTGCACCACGAAGTCAGGGCTGCCTTAACATAACCCAAAGAAACACAAACAATCCAAACCTAGCCTAACCCAACATAATGTGCCGAGTCCACTACAACTGGCCTCCCCAGAGGGGAGCAGAGTGTGGTAGAGCAGCGAAGGGCGTAGAATTTCACCGAATAGCGGTGTAGCACTAAATCTAATGCTGTCATATCAAAACCTAACCAAACGTAACGTAACCATACGTAATACAACGTATCCTAACCTGCCGAGACAAATATTGCTGCCCGCCCCGAAACCAAGCAGAGCATCCTAGAGGAGAGTAGGGAGGAAAAATCCATAGTTCGCGGTGCAGAGCACAAT
>NW_016926888.1:3695-4067 GCF_001483705.2 Eufriesea mexicana
CGTTGCTGTCCTCTCCAGAGAGAAGCAGATGCTAGTAGAGCAACGCAGGGTGCAGATGTCGACCAAATAGCAGCGTGAAGCACAAAAGTTAAAGATACTCAAACCAAACCTAACCCAACCTAGCCAAGCCAAGCGTAACCTAGCAGAAACTAGCGTGTCGAGACAACTATTGTTGGCCTCCCGTGAGACGAGCAGGGTATTGTAGAGGAATGCAGAGCGCAGAGATCTACCGAACAGCAGTGTACAGCGCAAAAGCCCAAGCTATTCTATCCTAACCTAACCAAACGTAACATAACCAAGCGCAACCTGAATCAGACAAACCCTCCGAGGCGAATACTGCTGACCTCCCCATAGCCAAGCAGAATATACTAG
>NW_016926889.1:0-712 GCF_001483705.2 Eufriesea mexicana
CAAGGATAGGTTATGACAGGTGAGGTTAGGATATTTCTGACTTTTGAAATTTGCACTTCATTGCTGCGGACTTCTGCATTCTCCTGTACCGTAGTATAACCTGCATTGTTCCTGGGGTGTCAGCAATAGTGTTCTAGGCACGTTAGATTGAGATAGGTTACGTTTGGTTTCGTTACGTTGGGCAGGGTGAGGACAGGATAGCTCCGGCTTTTGTGCTACACACTGCCGTGCTGTGGATTTCTGCGCTCTACTGTGCTCTAGTATATTCTGCTTGGCTCCTGGGAGGGCAGCAAGAGCGGTGTAGGCACGTTAGCTTGTGTTAGGTAACGTTTGGTTAGGTTACGTTTGGTATGTTACGAGAGGGTAGCTTTGACTTTTGTGCTGTACACTGCTAGTCGCTGGGTTTCTGCGCTGCACTGTGCTTTAATATGCTATGCTTGGCTCTGGGGTGGCCAGCGATAGTCGTAGCGGCATGGTTGGTTACGTTCGGTTACGTTTGGTAGTGCTACGAATGGTTAGGTTAGGATACGATACCCTTGACTTTTGCGCTACATACCGCGTTTCGGTTGATTTTTCCGCTCTACTGTACATATCGCTCTACTGCGCTCTTGTATGTCCTGCTTGGATCTGGGATGGGCAGCAATAGCAATCTCGGCACGCTAGACCCTGTTATGCCATGCTTGGTTATGTTCCGTTTGTCTTGTGATAGTTC
>NW_016926890.1:0-1790 GCF_001483705.2 Eufriesea mexicana
CATGCCAACAGAATCTTTCCTCCTTATTTATGCAAGAAAGTTAGCTCACCACCATATAAGTCGTAAATGTCAATAAAATTGAATTTCCAGCCAGATTCTAATGCATTGCAATGGCTATAGCACTTCAGATGGATCTTTCCTCCTTACCTAGGGAAGGAAGTTACCTCACCACGATATTAGTCGTAAATGACGATAAAATTGAATTCTCCAGGACGATTCTATAGCATTGCTATGTCTGTTGCGCGCCAGTAGAATCTTTCCACCTTATTTATGCAAGAAATATAGCTCACCTAGATATTAGACGCAAATGTCAATAAAATTGATTCTGACAGGCACATTCTATATCATATCAATGGCTATAGCAAGCCAATAGAATCTTTCCTCCTTATTTATGCAAGAAAGTTAGCTCACCACGATATCAGTCGAAAATGTCAATAAAATTGAACTTTCCATACAGATTCTCTATCATTGCAATGGCAATAGCACGCCAATAGAACCTTTCCTCCTTATTTCTGCAAGAAAGTTTGCTTACCTCGATATTAGACGAATATGTCAATAAAATTGAATTCTCCAGCCAGTTTCTACAACATTTCAGCGGCTATAGCGCTCCAGATGAATCTTTCCTCCTTACTTAGGGAAGGAACTTAGCTCACCACGATATTAGTCGAAAATGACAACAAAATTGGACTTTCCAGCAAGATTCTATAGAATTGCAATGGCAATAGCACGCCAATAGAATCTTTCCTCCTTATTTATGCAAGAAAGTTAGCTCACCCCGATATTAGACGAAAATGTCAATAAAACTGAATCTGCCAGGCACATTCTATATCATTGCATGGCTATAGCACGCCAGTAGAATCTTTCCTCCTTATTTATGCAAGAAAGGCATCTTACTACACAATTAGTCGAAGATGTCAATAAAATCAATTTCTCCAGCCAGATTCTACAGCATTTCAGCGGCTATAGCACGCCAATACTTTCTTTCCTCCATACTTATGCTAGTAAGTTAGCTCACCACGGAATTAATCGAAACCGTCAATAAAATCGAACTTACCATCCAGATTCTAAAGCATTGCAAAGGCTATAGCACGCCAATAGAATATTTCTTCCATTTTTATGTAGGAAAGGCATCTCACCACAATATTAGTCGAAGATGTCAATAGTAATGAATTCTCCAGCCAGATTCTACATCATTTCAGCGGCTATAGCACGCCAATAGAATTTTTCCTCCTTATTGATGCAAGAAAGTGAGCCAACCACGATATAAATCGAAAATGTCAATAAAATTGTATCTGCCAGGCACATACTATATCATTGCAATGTCTATAACACGCCAATAGAATCTTTCCTCCTTATTTATGCAAGAAAGTTAGCTCACAACGATATTAGATGAAAATGTCAATAAAATTGAACTTTCCAGTCAGATTCTGTATCATTGCAATGGCTATAGCACGCCTATAGAATCTTTCCTCCTTATTTATGCAAGAAAGTTAGCTCACAACGATATTAGATGAAAATGTCAATAAAATTGAACTTTCCAGTCAGATTCTGTATCATTGCAATGGCTATAGCACGCCTATAGAATCTTTCCTCCTTATTTATGCAAGAAAGTTAGCTCACAACGATATTAGATGAAAATGTCAATAAAATTGAACTTTCCAGTCAGATTCTGTATCATTGCAATGGCTATAGCACGCCTATAGAATCTTTCCTCCTTATTTATGCATAAGAGATAGCTCTCCTCGATATTAGTCGAAAATGTCAATAAAATTGAATCTGCCAGGCACACT
>NW_016926891.1:0-631 GCF_001483705.2 Eufriesea mexicana
TGAGTTAGGTTACGTTTGGATAGGTTAGACTTGTCTGCGTTGGGTTAGGATAGCTTTCACCTTTCTGCTATACATAGCCATTACTTGGACTTCTGCGCTCTACTCTCCTATAATATTTCCTGCTTAGCGTTGGGGAGGCCAGCATATTGGCTCCGCTCGGTAGGTCTATTTAGTCTACACTTGGTTGGGTCAGGTTAAGTCTGGCATGGTAATGGAATCCATGACATTTGTGCTATTCTCCGCTATTTGGTGGCTGCCAGCGCTCTACTATTCTCTAGTGTGTTCTGCTTGGCTCTGCGGATTTAAGTAACAATGGTCCGGCACATTACTTCAAGACGCTACGATTCGTTCTACTACGTTTGGATAGGTTAGGATAGGATTGCGTCGACTTTTGTGATATACGATGCCATTCGCTGGATGTCTAGGCTCCAGATTGATCTACTCTACTCTGCCCGACTCAGGGGAGGCCAGAAATAGGTGCCGCGGCGCGCCAGGTAGGTCTATGTCACGTTTGGTTTTGTTAGGCATGTTTGGGTTAGAATAGAATGTCTTTGACTTTTGCACTGCGCACTGAAATGCGGTGGATTTCTTCGCTCTTCTGTGCTCTAGTTTGTTCCGCTTAGCTCTCGGG
>NW_016926892.1:0-1130 GCF_001483705.2 Eufriesea mexicana
AGGCTAGGATAGCTACGGCTTTTGTGCTGTACACTCTAATTCGGTGGATTTCTGCGCGCATCTCCGCTCTAATATGCTCTGCTCGGCTTTGGAGAGGCCAGAAATTGTGGTCCCCGCACCTTAGTTGGGGTTATGTTACGTTCGGCTAGGTTATGCTTGTTTGGGTTAGCTTTGGATAGCTTTGACTCGTGCGCTATACACTGCTATCCGGTGGATTTCTGCGCTCTACTCTGCTCAAATATATCCTGGTTTGCTCTGTGTATGTCAGCAATAGCAGCACAGGCACGTAAGGTTGTTCTGTGTTAAGTTTGGCTAGGACAATTTATGCTACGTTTGGTAAGGATGGCTTTGCCTTTTGTGTTATATACTGCTATTCGGTGGATTTCCGGGTTCTATTGTGCTCTAGTATGCCCTGCTTGGCTCTAGGGAGGGCAGAAGTAGCTGTCTCGGTACGTTAGGTTGAGTCCGTATATGTGTGGTTATGTTCCGTTTGTTTGGGTTAGGCTTGGGTAGCTTCGACTTTTCAGATAAACAGAGCGATTATATGGATCTCTGCGTTCTACTGTCCTCTAGCATGTTGCGCTTGACTCTGGGGAGGCGGCACTAGTGGTCGCGGCGCGATAGGTTTAGTTGGGTTACGTTTGGTTATGTTACGGTTGGTTACGTTAGGAGAGGGTGGCTTTGACTTTAGTGCCATAGTCTGCTGATATGCGGATTTCTGCGCGCTACAGTTCCTAATGCCTCCAGATTGGCTCTGGGAGGGCCAACTATAGTTGCCTCTGCACGGCAGATTGTGTCATGTTACGTTCGGTTAGGTTGGGGCAGGCTAAATTTTGTCAGGGAAGTTTCAACTTTGTGCTGTACACTGATATTCCGTGGATTTCTGCGCTCCATAGAGCTCTAGTATGTCCTGCTTGGCTCTGGGGAGGGCAAAAATAGCGGGCTCACACGTTAGGATATATCAGGCTATATTTGCTTTTGTTCTGTTCGTTTCGTTTACGCTTGGGTAGCTATTACTTTTACGATATACACTATGATTATGTGGATTTCTGCGGTTTGCTCTCCACTAACGTGTTCTGGTTGACTGTGTGGAGGGCAGCGATCGTGGTCGCGGTGCGTTAGGTTGAGTT
>NW_016926892.1:9760-10080 GCF_001483705.2 Eufriesea mexicana
ATTTGTCCCGGCACGTTTGGTTCAGTTAGGCTACGTTAGGTTATGTTATGTTTGCCAGGGTCTGCTTTTGGTAGCTTTGGCTTATGTGGTATACACTGTCGTTCCGTGGATTTCTGCGTTCGACTGTGCTCTAGTATATTCTGCTTGACTCCGCGGAGGTCAGCAATAGTTCTCCAGGCACGTTGTGTTGTGTCAGGTTACATTCGCTTAGTTTGGGTTATGCTATGTTTTTTTCTTAAAATACCTTTAACTTTTGTGCTGTACACAGCTACCCGGTGGATCTCTGCGCTCTACTATGCTGCAGTATGTCCTGCTTCGCT
>NW_016926893.1:0-312 GCF_001483705.2 Eufriesea mexicana
ATGGATGAATGGATGTATGATGGGATGCATGTATATATGTATGGATGTGTTGGTGAATGGATCTATGCATGGATGGAGGTATGGGTGGATGGATTTATAGATGTATGCATGTATGAATGTATGGATGTATGGAAGGGTGGATGTATGGATGGATGGATGTATGGATATATGTATGTATGGAAGTATACATGTATGGATGCATGTATGTATGAATGTATGGATGTACGAATCTATGGATGTACGGATGTACGGATGTATGGATGTATGGATGTATATATGAATGGAGGCATGGATGGATGGATGTATGAATGC
>NW_016926894.1:0-244 GCF_001483705.2 Eufriesea mexicana
CTGTCAAGAGGGTGGCAGTACTTGCCATTTGATTGAAGGCGTTAGGCGATCTATTCACCAAGCCATATCACGTTATATATTTTGAATAGACCTATTCTCTGGCAAGTAGATGGCTGTACTTGCCATCGGTTTCAAGACGTTGTGCGATCTATTCTCCATTCTATAACAGGTTATAGAATTGGAATTGACATATTCTCTGGAAAGTAGATGGCTGTACTTGCCACTGGATTGAAGGCGTTAGGCG
>NW_016926895.1:0-2538 GCF_001483705.2 Eufriesea mexicana
TATGGATGTATGGATGGAAGGATGTATCGAATGATAGACGTACGAATGGAAGGATTTATGGAAGTATGGATCTGTGGATGGATGGATGTATGGATGTATAGATGTATGCATCGATGGGTGTATGAATGGGTGCTTGTATGGATGGATGGATGTATGGTTCGATGGATTTATGGATCGGTGGATGTATGAATGGATGGGTGTATGGAAAGATGGATGTATGTATGGACGTATGTATGAATGTACGTATGGTTGGATGAGTGCATGGATGGGTGGATTTGTAGATGTATGGATGTGCGGATGTAAGAATGAGTGGATGGATGGATGTATGGACGGATATGTGTGAGGAAAGGAGGACGTATGGATGGATGTATATATGGATGAATGGTAGTGTGGATGGATGGATGTATGGATGGATTGAGGTATGGATGGACGGATGTATGTATGTATGAATGTATGGTTGTAAGAATGTGTGGATGTATACATGTATGGATGTATGGATGTACGGATGTATGGATGTACGGATGTATGGACGTATGGTTGTACGAATTTGCGGATTTACGGATGTATGGATGTATGGTTGGGTGGATGGACGTATTGATGTATGTATGGATGTATGGATGGATGGATCATTTGGTGCATGGATGTATGCATGGAGGATGTACGTATCGATGGACGTATTAATGGGATGATGTGTGGATGGATGAATGTATCGAAGGGTGGACGTGTCGATGGATGGAATTGCGGATGGACGGAGGTATGGATGTATGAATGTATGGATGGATGGATCTATCAGTGGATGGATTTTTGGATTGGTGGATGAATGGATTTATGGATGGGAGGAGTGATGGACGTATGCACGGATGTGTGTATAGATGTATGTGTGGATGTATGCATGTATGGATGTATGTATGTATGGTTGAACGAATGTATGGATGTACGAATGTATGGATGTACGGATGTATATATGTACGAATGTATGGATGTACGAATGTATGGATGTACGAATGTATGGATGTACGGATGTATGGATGGATGGATCTATGATTGGATGGATTTTTGGATTGGTGGATGAATGGATTTATGGATGGGAGGATGGATGGTCGTATGTACGGATGTGTGTGTAGATGTATGTGTGGATGTATGCATGCATGGATGTATGGATGTATGGATGTATGTGTGGACGTATGTATGGATGTACGTATGGTTGGATGGGTGCATGGATGGATGGATTTGTGGATGTATGGATGTGCGGATGTGTGAATGAATGGATGGATGGATGTATGGATGGATAGGTGTAAGGAAAGATGGACGTATGGATGGATGTATGTATGGATGAATGGTTGTGTGGATGGATGGATGTATGGATGGATTGAGGTATGGATGGATGGATTTATGGATGTATGGATATATGAATGTATGGATGTATTCATGGATATATGTATGTATGGATGAATGTACGGATGTATGGATGTATGGATGTATGCATGTATGGATGTATGTATGTATGAATGTATGGATTTAAGAATGTATGGATGAATGCATATATGGATGTATGGGTGTATGGACGTATGGATGTACGAATGTATGGATGTACGAATGTATGGATGTACGGATGTATGTTTGTATGGATGGATGAATGGATGCATGGATGTATGGACGTATGGGTGTACGAATGTAATGATGTACGTATGTATGGTTGTATGGACGTATGGATGGATGTATTGATGTATGTATGGATGTATGGATGGATGGATGGTTTGGTGGATGGATGTGTCGATGGAGAGATGTATGGGATCGATGGACGTATGGATGGAATGACGTGTGGATGGGTGGATGTATGGAAGGATGGCTGTATGGATGGATGGATGTATGGATGGATTGAGGTATGGATGGACGGGTGTACGTATGTATGAATGTATGGATGTATATATGTATGGATGCATGTATTTATGGTTGTATGGGTGTGTGGGTGGATGGATGTAAGAGATTGGTTGCCCTATGGATGGATGTATGGATGGATTGAGGTATGGATCGACGGATGTACTAATGAATGTATGTACGGATGAATGGATGTATGGATTGATTGAAGTACGGATGGATGGATGTATGGATGTATGGATGTACGTATGTATGGATGTACGAATGTATGTATGTACGGATGTATGCATGTATGGATGTATATATTTATGGACGTCTGGATGGATGGACTTATGCGTGTATGGATGTATGAATGTATGGAAATATGGATGGGTGGATCTATGGATGTATGGTTGTATATATGTATGGATGTATGGATGGATGGATGTATGAGTGGATGGGGGTATGGATGGACGGAATTTCCTGTGTATGGATGTATGGATGTATATATGTTTGCATGTATGCATGGATGGATGTATCGGAAGATGGATGTACGAATGGATGGATTGATGAATGTATGGATGGATGGAGGTATGGATGGATGGATTTATGGATGTGTGGATGTATGGATGTAAGTATGTATGGATGTACGAATGTATGGATGTACGAATGTATGGATGT
>NW_016926896.1:0-1522 GCF_001483705.2 Eufriesea mexicana
TAGCCAAACGTACCATACACGAAGGTAGTTTAAATCAACCTAACGAAGCGGGACCACTATTGCTTGCCTCCCCAGGGCCAAGCAGAATATACTAGAGCAGAGTAGAGCGCAGAAATCCCCCGAATAGCAGTGTATAGCACGAAAGTCTAAGCTATCCTATCCTAACAAAACCATACGTAGCACAGCCAAACGCAGCATAACTCAGACTAAGGTGCCGAGACCAATACAGCTGGCCTCCCCATAGCTAAGCAGAATATCCCATTGCACAGAAGAACGCAGAGATCTACCGAATGGCAGTGTATTGCACAAAAGTAAAACTCATTCCAACCAAACTTATCCTAACGTAACCTAACCAAAAGGAACCTGAATCATGCAGACCTGCCACGAACGGCGTCGCTGCCCACCCAGAGACAAACAGATGCTAGTACAGCAATGCAGACCACAGATGTCGACCAAATAGCAGTGTATTGCACAGAAGTCAAAGCCATTCTGAAAAAACGCAACCTAACCTAACCAAACCAAATGTAACCTACCACAACCAAACCTGCCGCAACCGCTATCGATGGCCTCCCCAGATTGAAGCAGTTGATAGTGGAGCAATGCCGTGCACACGTATCGACCTAACAGCAGTGTACAGCACAAAAGACAAGGCTATCCTACAAAACGTATCCTAACCTAGCCGAGTCAAGCGTAACTTAACTCAACAAAACGTGTTGCGACCGCTATTGCTGGTCTCCACATAGCCATGCAGAACACATTAGAGGAGAGCAGTGCGCTGTAATCCATATAATCGCAGTGTATAGCAGAAAAATCATCGCTACCCAGACCTTACTCATGCTTACATAAGCTAACCAAACGTAACCTAGTTCAACCTACCATGCCGCATCCACAATTTGTAGCCTCCTCGGGGCCCGGTAGGACATACTAGAGGAGAGTAGGGCGTAGAAATCCTTAGCGTAGGAGATATCCTGCCCTAACCAGACCTAACCTAACATACCTAGCGTACAGTAACTAAACCTAACGTGCCGAGACCGCTATTACTGGCTTCCGCAGGGACAAGCAGAATATGACAGAGTACAGTAAAGCGCAGAAGTCCAAAGGATAGCAGTGTCGAGCACATGTATCAAGGCAATCCTAAAATAACCAAACCAAGCCTAACCTATGCAATCCTAACCAATCCCACCATAACGTGCTGCATCTAGTATTGCTGACCTCCACAGGGCCAAGCTGTACATAATAAAGGAGAGTAGAGCTCAGAGATCCATGGAATCGCAGTGTACAGTAGAAAGTAGAAACTATTCAAACCTAACCTGCGCTGATATGACCTAACCAAACGTATCTTATTTCAACCTATCGTGCCGAGGCCACTATTACTGCTTACCCCAGAGCCTAACAGAGCACAATAGAGCACTGCAGACCGTAGGAACCCACCCAATAGCGGCCTACAGCATGAAAGACAAAGTTACCCTCTCCTAACATTACCAAGCGTAACATAACCAAACGGTGTCTATCTCAACCTATC
>NW_016926896.1:2600-9493 GCF_001483705.2 Eufriesea mexicana
CCCCCCAAATCGCCCCCCCCCCCCCCCAGATCCATGCAGAACATACTAGAGGAGAGTAAACCGCAGAAATTCATAGAATCGCAGTGTACAGCAGAGAAGTCGAAGATACACGGACCTAACCCATACTAACATACCGAAACCTGACATAGAAAACTTTACATATCGTGCCGTGGCTACTATTGCCGGCTTCCACGGTGCCAAGCAGATTACTGTGTAGCAGAGTGGAGGGCAGGAATCCACCGAATGGCAGTGTACGGCAAAAAAGTTAAAGATATCCTTTCCTAACCCAACCAAACGTAACATAACTTTGCGCAACCTGTCTCTGCCAATATTGCCGCGGCCACTATTTCTGGCCTCCGCAGATCCAAGGACATAATATTAGAGCGCAGCAGAGCGCAGAAGTTTCCGTATACCAGTGTATAGCGCAAAGGACAATGCCATAATAGCCAAACGTAGCCAAACCTATCGTAGCCGAACGTAACATATCTCATCTTATCGTGCCACGACCGATATTTATGGCCTCCCCAGTGTCCAGCAGAGTATAGTAGAGCAATGAAGAGCGTAGGAAACCGCCGAACAGCAGTGTACAGCACAAAGGTCGAAGATATCCTTTCGTAACCTAATCAAACGTAACATAAAGAAACGTAAACTAACGCAACCTTACGTGCCAGGACACTACTGCTAGCCTCCCCATTCCCATGCAGATGATATAGGTGGAAAGTGCACAGCAGAAGTCACTAGAATGGCAGTGTATAGCCGAAATGTCAAAGATGTCCAAACATAGCATATACTAGAATAACCTGACCAAACGTAACCTAACTGGACTTTACGCGCCTACCCAAATATTGCTGAGCTCCCCGGAGCACGGTAGAACATACTAGAACACAGTAGAGCGCAGAAATGCACCGAATACCAGTTTATAGCGCAAATGTCAAAGCTATGCTAACCCAACCTAACCAATCGCAACATAACCAAGCGCAACCTAATTCAGCAGTGTATATCAAAGAAGAAAGAAATGTCCTAACTCAATCTGTCCAGACACAAACTAATCAAACGTAACCAAACCAAGCCTAACGTGCCTGGCCCACAACTGCCGGCCTCCCCAGTGCCAAGCAGGGCATGTCAGCGGAGGGGAGAGCGCAGAGGTCCATAGAATTTCAGTGTATAGGACGAAAGTCATAGATACCCTAACAAAACCCAAACAAACCTATCCTAACAGAAAGAAACAGGATACTTGCTAATGCACCGCGTCCAATATTTCAAGCATTCCCATATAAAGGCAGGGAACATTAGGTCAAAGTAGAGCGCAGAAATCCCACGAATTACAGTGTATAGCACAAAAGTAAAAGTTATCCTTTCGTAAACCATCCAATGGTAATATAACCAAACGCAACATAGCTTATCCTATCGTGCCATGACCACTAATGCTCTCGTCCCCAGATTCGAGAAGAGCATACTAGAGCACAGTAGTGCACAGTAGTCCATAGGAAGTCAGTTTCGTGCGCATATGTCAAAGACATCCTAACCTAACCCAACCAAGCCTATCCTATCCAAACGTGACCAAACCCAACCTAACGTGCCGCGACCAGTGTTGCTGGCCACCACAGAGCCGAGCAGAGCATAATAGAGGGGAGTAAATAGCAGTAATGCATGAAATTTCAGTGTACAGCAGAAAGGTCGAAGATATCTAAGCCCAGCCTGGGCAAACGTAACCTAACCAAACGTATCCTGTCTCAACCTAAAGTGCCGAGTCCACTGATGCTAGCCTCCCCACAGCCCAACAGAATATACTAGAGTACAGTAGCGCGCAGAAACGCGCCGAAGGACAGTCTATAGAACGAAAGTCAAAGCAACCCAAGCATAACCCGAACTAACATAACCTAGCGGAACGTAGCGTAACTCAAACAAACGTGCCGAGAGCGCTGTTACTGGACTCCCCGGAGTCGAGCGGAGTGCAGTAAAGCAATGAAGAGCATATAAATGCACCAAATGGCGGAGTATAGCACAAAAGACAAAGCCACCCTGTCCAAACCTAACCAATCGTATCATCACTAAACGTATCCTGGCGCAACCTATCGAGCAATGGCCACTAATGCTGGCCTCCCCAGAGCCGAGCAGAGTAAAATAAAGCCAAAGCGAACCTAACCGAACGTGAACTAATCAAGCTTAACGAAACGTAGCCTGTCACAACCTATCTCGCCTCGACCGCTATTGCTGGCGCCCCAGAGGCAAGCAGAGCATATTAGTGCACAGTAGACTGTAGAAATCCACCGAATAGCAGCGCATGCCGCGATGCAGAATTTATCCGAACCTAACCCAAACTTACGTAACGTAACCAAACGTATCCTACCTGAACCTAACTGGCCGAGACCACCATTGGTGATCTCCCCAGAATCGAGCAGCGTGTAGTAGAGTGGTGAAGAGCGCAAAAATCCACCGAATATCAGCGTATAGCACACAAGTCAAAGTTACCCTATCCTTGACTAACCAAACGTATCCTAACCATACGTGACATAACTCCACCTAACGTGACGAGGGCACCATTACCGACCTCTCCAGCGCCAAGCAGCGCTTATTTGAGGACAGTAGAGCGCAGAAATCCACCGAGTAGCTGTGTATAGCACAAAAGACAAAGCTATCGTATCCTAACCTAACCAAACGTAACATAAGCTGACGTAACGCGTCCCAAACTGACGTGCCACGACATCTATTTCTGGCCACACGAGGGCTAAGCAGAATATAGCATGACAATGTAGAATGCTGAAAGTGCCCGAATGGCAGTCTATAGCACAAAAGTCGAAGATATCCTATCCTAACGTAACCAAACGTGACGTAAGCAATCGTAGCCTAACTATTACTAGCGTGCGGAGACCTCTATTGCTGCCCACCTCAGAGCCCAGTAGAACATGTTAGAGGAGAGTAGAGCGCCGAAGTCCATAGAATCGCAGTGCATAGCAAAATGTTCGAAACTACGCTACCCCAACATAGTCAAGCGTAACATATCCGGAAGTTGTTTAACTCATCCTAACGTACCGCGACCAGGATTGCTGGCCTCCACAGCGCCATTCAGAGCTTATAAGAGAAGAGTGGAGCTCAGAAATTCACCGAATAGCAGTGTACAGCAGAAAAGTTGGAGCCACCCAAGCACTACCATGGCTACCATAACATAACCAAACGTATCATATTTCAACCTAGCGCGCCGACACAACTATTGCCGGCATCCCCGTTGCCAAGCAGGCATATTAGATGAGAATAGAGCTCTGAGGTCTATGAGATGGAAATGCATGGCAAGAAAGTCAAAGATATCCCAACCGAACCAAAACACGCATAGCCAAACCAAACGTAACCTATCTGAACTTATCGGGCCGCCGCCACATTTTCTGGAATACCCAGAGCAAAGAAGGAAACATTAGATCACAGTATAGCACAGAAGTCCATCGGATATCCGTGTAGAGCACGTATGTCAAAGCTATCCTAACAAAACCCAACCAAACCTAACCAATCCAAGCGTAACATAACCCAAGCTAACGAGCCGCGACAAGTATTGCTGGCCTCCACAGAGCCGAGCAGAATATACCAGAGCTCAGTAGAGGGCGGAAATCCACCCAATGCGAGTATATAGCAAAGAAGACAAAGCAACCCTATCCTACCTTTACCAAAGGCAACATAAGCAGACGTAACGTTATCCAAACCTGAGTGCCGCGACCGCCACTGCTGGCCTTACGAGAGCCAAGCAGAGTATAGCAGAGCATCGTAGAACGCTGAGATCGTCCGAATGTCAGCGTACAGCATAAAAGTCAAAGCTGTCTCAGCCAAACTTCACCAAACGTAACATAACAAGCGTAACATAACTCAACCTAACGTGCCGCGAGCATTATCCCTGTTGTCCACGGAGACAAGCAGAAAATATCAGTGGAGAGGAGGGCGCAGAAACTTATTGAATCGCAGTGCGTAGCACAATAGTCGAGGCTACACTATCCTGGGATAGCCATAAGTAATACAGCCGAACGTAGCTTAACCCAACCTAACCTTCCGAGACAATAAATGCTTCATCCCCAGAGCCGAGCAGAGTGTACTGCAGCACAGTAGAGCGCCGGATGCCTCAAAATTGCAGTGTACGGCACAAGTGTTAGAAGTATCGTAATCTAACATTCCCTAACACAACCAAATCAAACGTAGACTGACTGCGTCTGACGCGCTGCGACCACTACTGCTGGACCTCCCACAGTCGAGCAGAGAATGGTGGAGCACAGTAGAGCGCGGACACCGATAAACCCAAGTAAACGTAACCTAGCGTAACGTAGCCTAACTCAACCTGACGTGTCTGGACCACACCTGCAGGACTCCCCAGCGCCAAGCAGAACATACTAGGGCACTGTAGAACGTTGAAGTTCACCGAATAGCAGTGTGTAGCGCTAAAGTCAGAGTTATCGCCTCGTCACATAGCCAATCGTAATATAACCGAACGTCACCTAGCAGAACATAACGCGTCGCGAACACTATTGCTGGACACCTATGTCCAAGCAGAATATAGTGTAGCACAGCAGAGCACAGGAATGCACAGAGGGGCAGTGTGTATCACAAGATTCGAGGTAACACCGTCCCAACCTAACCAAACGTAACATAATCAGTCGTAACGTAGCCGAAGCTGACGTGCAACGACCGTTATTGCTGGCCTCAAGAGAGCTAAGCTGAGAGTAGCAGAGCAATGTAGAACGCTGAAAACGGTCGAACAGTAGTGTATAGCACAGGGGTCAATGCTGTCTTAACCAACCTAGCCAAGTCCAACACAACCAAACGTAACATAACTAAAGCTTACGCGCCAAGAGCATTATTCCTGGCGTCCACAGAGACAAGCAATGTGCGACAGCGCATTCAAGAGCACAGAAGTCCATAGAATAGCAGTGTGTAGCACAAAAGTCGAAGCTATCTTAACCTAACACATCGTAACCTAACCCAGCCGAACGAACTCTAACCCAACCTATAGTGCAGCGACCACTTTTGCTGACAACCCTGGAGCCGAGTAGAATACAGTAGAGCCATTTAGAGCCTGGAAACCCACCGAAGTGCTGTGTACGGAAACCCACCGAAGTGCTGTGTACACCACAAAAGCCTAAGCTACCATATCCTAACCCAACCAAACGTGCCACAACCGAACGCAACATATATCACCCTAACGTGCCGAGAGCACTACTGCTAGCGTCCCCATGGCCAATCAGAGTATACTACAGCACAGTGGAGGGTAGACATCGGTCGAATAGCAGTGTTCAGCGCAAACGCCAAAGCTATCCGTACCTAGCCGGATCTAACATAACATAATCGAACGTAGCATAGCCCAAGCTAACGTGCCGAGACCAGCATTGCTGGCGCCCCAGAGGCAAGCAGAGCACATTACAGCAGATTGGAGAGCAGAAATCCACCGAATAGCAGTGTATAGCACAAAAGTCAAAGCTATCCTATCCAAACCTAACCAAACGTAACATACACAAACGTAACCTAACTGAACGCATAGTGTCGTTACTGCGATAGCTGGCCTCCCCAGAGCCAAGCAGAGCACATCTGAGCTATGTATATCGATGGAATCCATCGAGCAGCAGTGTATAGCATAAAAGTCAATGCTACCATATCCTAACCTAACCAAACCTGACATAACCGAAGGTAATCTAACTCAACCTTACGTGCCGAGACCACAATTGGAGATCTCCCCAGAGACAAGCAGGACACAGTAGAGCATAGTAGACCGCAGAAATCCACCGAATTGTAGTGAATACCACAAAAGTAAAAGATAACCTAACCAAACTTAGCCTAACCAAACCTAGCCAAACGCATCTAACATAACCCAACATGCCTCCTCCACTATATCTGGGATCCCTATATCACAGCAGAACAGATTAGGGCGGAGCAGAGCGGACAAATCTGCCGGTAGGCTGTATGTAGCGCAAAAGTCAAAGGAACTCCATCCTAACCTAACCAATCGTAACACCGTCAAGCGTAACCAAGCTCAAATCATCGTGTCGCCAGCACGCAATGCTGGCCTCCCCAGCGTCAAGCAGAACATACCAGAGAAGTGTAGGGCGCAGAAATCCATAGGATCTCAGTGTACAGCAGAAAAGTCAAGGATATCAGAGCCTAGCCCAAACGAATGTAACATCCCCTATCGTAGCCAAACACAACGTCGCGCGCCGCGACCACCATTGCTTGCGTCCCCAGAGCCGAGCAGAGCATATTAGGGCAGAGTGGAGTGCATAAAAGCACCGAATAGCAGTGTATAGCACAAAAGTCAAAGCTACCCAGCCCTAACCTAACCAAACGTAATCATACTCAAACTTACGTGCAGAGACCACTATAGCTGACCTCCTCATAGAAAAGCAGAACATGCTAGAGCGTAGTCGAGCGCAGAAATCCTCCAAATTGCAGCGCATAGCTCAGAAGTAGAAGCTATTCTATCCAAACTTAGCATAACCTGATCTAACCGAGCGCAACCTGACTTAACGTAACGTGCGGCGGCCACTATTTCTGGCTTCGACAGAGAAAAGCAGAACATATTAGGATACAGTACAGCGGTGAAATCCACCGAAAAGCAGTATGTAGCACAAAAGTCGAAGATGCCCTATCCAAGCCTAACCTAACCTGGCCAAGCCAAACGTCATATAACTCAACCTAACATACCGGGACCACTATTGCTGGCCATCACAGATCCAAGCAGAACATATTAGGGCACAATAGAGCGTAGGAATCAGCTGTATAGCAGTGTACAGCACGAAAATCGAAGCTACCATATCCTAACCTAACCAAGCCTAACCTAACCGTACGTAGCCTAACTGAGCCTTACTTGCCGTGACCACAATTGCTGTCATCCCCAGGACGAAGTAGAGCATATTAGAGCACTGTAG
>NW_016926897.1:0-231 GCF_001483705.2 Eufriesea mexicana
ATATTAGTCGAAAATGTCAAGAAAGTTGAATTTTCGAGGCAGATTCTATTGCATTGCAATGGCTATAGCACGCCAATGGTATATTTCCTACTTATTTATACAAGAAAGTTAGCTTACCACGTTATTAGCCGAAAATGTCAATAAGATTGAACATTCCAGGCAGATTCTATAGCACTGCAGCCGCTATAGCGTGCCAAAAGTATCTTTCTTCCTTATTTATGCAAGGATGTC
>NW_016926898.1:0-584 GCF_001483705.2 Eufriesea mexicana
AGCAATAGAGGTCGTGGCGCGTAAGGTTGTGTTACGTTATGTCCGCTTATGTCACGTTTGGATAGGTATGGCATGGATTGCTTCGACTTTTGTATTATACACTGCAATTCGGTGTACCTCTACGCCCTACTTTGCTGCAATTTTCTCTGCTTGGCGATTGGGAGGCCAGTAATGGTGTTCTCGGCACGCTAGTTCGATTTGGGTTACGCTTGGCTTGGCAAGGTTAGGATAGGTTTAGTCAGGGTAGCTTTGACTTTTGTACAATACACTGCTATTCTGTCGATATCTGAGAACTGCGTTGCTTTACTAGCATATCCTTTTATCTTGGGATGCCAGCAACAGCCTTCTTCACACGTTTGCTTGTGCTAGGTTAGGCTTTGTTAGGTTATGTTTGGTTGTGTATGGTACGGATTGCTTTGACTTTTGCGCTATACGCTGCTGTTCTGCTGATATCCGCGCTCTGTGTTGCCCAACTAGCATTCGCTCGTCTCCGGTGTGGCCAGCAATAGTGGACGTGGCCCGTTTGGTTGAGTTAGTTTGCGTCGGGTTTGGTGTGGTTAGGTTATGTTTGGTTATAACGGCTT
>NW_016926899.1:0-943 GCF_001483705.2 Eufriesea mexicana
GACTTTTGTGCTGTACACTGCCATTCGGTGGAATTTTGCGGTCTACTGTGCTTTGATATGCTCGGAGCGGCTCTGAGAAAGCCAGCAATAGCGGTCACGGCAACTTAGGTTAAGTTAGGCTACGTTCGGCTAGGATACGTAGTTAGGTTTGCATGGCTCTGACTTTAGCGGTATACACAACTATTGGTTGGATTTCTGCGCTCCACTGTGCTCCCGTGTGTTCCGCATGGCAGCTGGGAGGCCAGCAATTGTGGCCTGGGTACGTTAGATTGTATTATGTTGCACTTGGTTATGTTAAGTTTGGTTAGGCTAGGATAGAATATTTTCGACTTTTGCGCTATACACTGCTATTCGTTGGATTACTGCGCTCCACATTGCCCTACTACCCTCTACTCGGCCCTGGAATGGCCAGGAATAATGGTCGCGACACGATAGTCTGCGTTGGATTACGTTTGGTTAGGCTGGTTTGGTTTAGGTTTGATTCTGATGGCTTTGACTTTTGCGCTATACACTGCTCTTCGTTCGATTTCGTGGCTATACTCTGCTCCAGTATGTTCTGCTAGGCACTGGGGAGGCCAGAGGTAGTGGTCTCGGCTCGTCAGGTTTTGTTACTCCACGTTTGGTTAAGTTAAGTTAGGCTGGCTAAGGTTAGGGCTTATTTGACTCTTGTGCTATACGCTGCTATTTGGTGCTTCTCTGCGCTGTAGTGTGCTCTATTATATTCTGCTTGGCTCTGGGGATTCCATGGATAGTGTTCTCGGCACGTTCGGTAAAATGTTATGGTACGTTTGACTATATTACGTTTGGATTGGTTATGACTGGGTGGTTTTGACTTTTGAGCCATACTCTGCTATTCGGCGTATTTTTACGCTCTATGTTACTCTACTATAATCTACTCGAACCTGGGGAGGACAGTAACAGTTGTCGCAGCACGTTGCGTTGA
>NW_016926900.1:0-390 GCF_001483705.2 Eufriesea mexicana
GACCTGACCTGACCAGGCCTGACCTGTCCTGACCTGACCTGAGCTAACACGACCTGGCCTCGCTTGGCCTGACATGACCAGAACTGACCTTACCTGACCTGACCCGACCTGACCTGACCCGACCTGACCTGACCTGACCAGACCTGACCTGACCTGACCTGACCTGATCTTACCTGACCTGACCTGTCCTCTCCTGACCTGAACTGAAATGACCTGACCTGCTCGGAAGAGACCTGACCTGACCTAACCGGACTGATCTGACCTGACCTGACCTGACCAGGCCTGACCTGTCCTGACCTGACCTGAGCTAACACGACCTGGCCTCGCTTGGCCTGACATGACCAGAACTGACCTTACCTGACCTGACCCGACCTGACCTGACCCGACCTG
>NW_016926900.1:407-719 GCF_001483705.2 Eufriesea mexicana
CCCGACCTGACCTGACCCTACCTGGCCTTGCATGGCCTGACCTGGCCCGCCCTGAACTGAACTGACCAGACATGACCTGACCTGACTTGACCTGACCTGTCTTGAACTGACCTGGCCTGACCAGGCCTGACCTGAACTAACCGGAACTGACATCATCTGACCTGGCCTGACCTGATCGGACCTGACCGGACGTGGTTTGACCTTACCTGACCTGACCTCTCCTGACCTGAGCCGACCTTACCTTACCTGACCTGACCTGACCTGACCTGACTGACATAACCTGACCTGAACCTACCTGGCCTCGCCTGGCCT
>NW_016926901.1:0-1975 GCF_001483705.2 Eufriesea mexicana
TTCGGTCTGGGCACGTTCGGCTGAGTCAGGCTACGTTCGGTTAAACTCTTTGGATATCAGTTAGGCTCGGGTAGCTTTGACTTTTCTGATGTACACTGCGATTATACGAATCTCTGCGTTCTGCTCTCCACTAGCGTGTTCCGCTTGACTCTGTGGAGGCCAGAAATAGTGGCGACGGCACGTTACGTTGTGTTGGGCTATCTTTGGTTACGTTACAGTTAGTTAGCTTAGGAGACGATGGCTTTGACTTTAGTGCTACTGTCTGCTATTAGGTGGATTTCGGTGGCCTACAGTACCCTAATATTTTCAGCTTCGATCTGGCAAAGCCAGCATTAGTGGTCTCATCACGTTGGGATATGTCATGTCACGTTCGGTTAGATCGTCACGAGAAGTTTGGTTAAGATAGCTTCCACTTTTGTGCTGTATACGGCTATTCGTTGGTTTTCTGCACTCTGCGGTGCATAAATATAACCTGCTTGTCTCTGAGGAGGGCAACAATAGCTGCTTCGGCACGTTATGTTAAGTCAGGCTATGTTTGGTTATGCACAGTTGAATTGTGTTAGGCTATGGCAGCTTTGACTTTCAAGATATACAGCGCGACTCCATGGATTCCTGCGTTCTAATCTCCACTAACATGTTCTGCTTCACACTGGGGATACCAGCCATGGTGGTACCAGCGCGTTAGTTTGTGTTAGGATAGGTTTGGTCGTGTTACGGTTAGTTAGGATAGGAGGGGTTGGTTTTGACTTTGGTGCTATAGTCTGCTACTGGGTAGATTCCTGCCCCCTACAGTGCATTAATACTTTCATCTTGGCTCTCGGGAGGCCAGGATATTGGTCTCGGCACGTTATGTTGTGTCTGGTTACGTGCGGCTATGTTTTGCTTTGTTTGATTGGGATAGGATATCTTCAACCCGAGCGCTATACACTGCTATCCGGTGCATTTCTGCGCTCTACTGTGCTCTAATATTTTCTGGTTTGCTCTGGGTAAGCTTGTCTCTGAGGAGGGCAACAATAGCTGCTTCGGCACGTTATGTTAAGTCAGGCTATGTTTGGTTATGCACAGTTGAATTGGGTTAGGCTATGGCAGCTTTGACTTTCAAGATATACAGCGCGACTCCATGGATTCCTGCGTTCTAATCTCCACTAACATGTTCTGCTTCACACTGGGGATACCTGCCATGGTGGTACCAGCGCGTTAGTTTGTGTTAGGATAGGTTTGGTCGTGTTACGGTTAGTTAGGATAGGAGGGGTTGGTTTTGACTTTGGTGCTATAGTCTGCTACTGGGTAGATTCCTGCCCCCTACAGTGCATTAATACTTTCATCTTGGCTCTCGGGAGGCCAGGATATTGGTCTCGGCACGTTATGTTGTGTCTGGTTACGTGCGGCTATGTTTTGCTTTGTTTGATTGGGATAGGATATCTTCAACCCGAGCGCTATACACTGCTATCCGGTGCATTTCTGCGCTCTACTGTGCTCTAATATTTTCTGGTTTGCTCTGGGTAGGTCAGCAATAGAGGCACAGGCACGTTACGTTGTGCTGGGTTAAGCTTTGTCAGGTCAGGTTATGTTACATTTGGTCAGAATGGCGTTGTCTTTTGTGTTATAGACTGCTATTCGTCGGATTGCTGGGCTCTACTGTGTCATAGTATGACCAGCTTGGCTCCGGGGAGGGCAACAATAGCTGTTTCGGCACGTTGCTTTGAGCTAAGTTACGCTTCGTTATGTAACGTTTGGTTAGGCTAGGAGCGGATAGTTTAGACTGTACTGTTATAGTCTGCTATTAGGTGTATTTATGCTCCTTACAGTGCTTTAATATTCTCTGCTTGACTCTGGGAGGGCAAGCAACGGTGGTCTCGGCATATTATGTTGGGTCAGGTCACGTTCTGTTAGCTTGGGCTAGGAAATGTTCGGGCAGGATAGCTTTATCTTTTGTGCTGTACACCGCAATTTGGTGGATCTCTTCGCTCTATTG
>NW_016926902.1:0-777 GCF_001483705.2 Eufriesea mexicana
ATTCTATTGGCATGCTATAGCCATTGCAGTGTAACACAATCTCAATGGAAAATCCAGTTTTATAAACATTTTCGACTAATATCGTGGTGAGCAAGTTTTGTTGCATAAACAAGTAGGAAATATACAATTGGCACGCAAAAGGCATTGCAATGCTATTGAAACTGACTGGAAAATTCAATTTTATTGACATTTTCGGCTAATATCGTGGTTAGAAAGTTTTGTTGCGTTAATAAGTAGGAAAGAATGTATTGGCACGCTATAGCCATTGCAATGCTATAGAATCTAACCGGAAAATTCAATTTTATTGACATTATGGGATAACTGAGTGGTGAGCTAGTTTTGTTGCATAAATAAGGAGGAAAGATTCTATTGGCATGCTACAGCCATTGCAATGCAGCAGAATCTGTCTGGAAAATTCAATTTTATTGACATTTTCGACTAATATCGTGGTGAGCTGGTTTTGTTGCATAAATACGGAGGAGAGTTTCCTTTGGCATGCTATAGTCACTGCAATGCGATTGAATCTGACTGGGAAATTCAATTTTATTGACATTTTCGACTGATATCGTGGTGAGTTAATTTTGTTGCATAAATAAGGAGGAAAGATTCCATCGGCATGCTATAGCTATTGCAATACTATGGAATCTGTCTGGAAAATTCAATTTTATTGACATTTTCGACTAATATCGTTGTGAGCAAATTTTGTTGCATGTGTAAAGAGGAAAGATTCTATTGGCATGCTATAGCCATTGCAGTGTAATAGAATCAGACTTGAAA
>NW_016926903.1:0-963 GCF_001483705.2 Eufriesea mexicana
CCGTACATCCAACCATACATACCTCAATCCATCCATACGTACATCAATCCATACGTCCATCAAACCATACATTCATCCATCCATACACCCATCCTTCCATACATCCATCCAGGTATACAACCACCCATCCATACATCCATCGATCCATACATCTATCCATCCACACATCCGTCCATACATACATTCATACATCCAAACATCCATATACCAATACTTCCATACATCCATCCACTCCTACATCCAACCATCCATACATCCATCGATCCATACTTGCACCCATCCATAGAACCATCCAGCCATCCATCCATCCATACATGCATCCATACAGATCTCAATGCATACATTCATTCATACACCAGTACATTCATCCATACATACATCCATACATCCACACATCCATACATCCATAAAACCACCCATCCATGCACTCATCCATCCGTACGTACATCCACACTACCTTGCATACCCCCCTACAATCATCCATACATACATCCATAAATACATCCGTAAATGCGTCCATACATACACCCATGCATGCAGCCATCCATACATCCATCCACTCATACATACATCCATACATACATCTATATAGATATACATCCATACATCCATACATCTGTACGTCCATGCGTTCGTACATCCATACATTCGTACATCCATACATACATTCATACATACATCCATACATACATACATCCATCCATCCATCCATACATCCATTCATCCGTACATCCATACATTCGTACATCCATACGTCCATTCATCCATACATCCATACTTGCGTACATCCATACATTCTTCCATCCATACATTCATACATAACGTACATCCATACATGCATACATACATACATCCATACATCCATACATCCATCCATCCATACATCCATACCGTAATTCTTCCATACATCCATTCCTCCGTACACACATTCATCCGTACATCCGACCATCCATACCTCAATCC
>NW_016926904.1:0-782 GCF_001483705.2 Eufriesea mexicana
ATCCTAACACGGCAAAGCGTTATATACCCAAACGCAGTATAACTTAACCTAACGAGCCGAGACGACATAGGCCGGCCTCCCCAGAGTCAAGCAGAACCTACTAGTGCACAGTAGATCTCAAAAATGCAATGAAACCTGTGGCTAGCAAGAAAGGCTATGCTATCCAGTCCTAACCCATTCCAATGTAAGGTAAAGAAACTTAGCCTAAATAAACATAACGTGCCGCAACCACTACTGCTGGGATCCCGGCAGGCGGACTGATCGTAGTAGCGGGGGGTAGAGATCAGCAATCCACAGGATCGCAGCGTATAGCCGAAAGGTCGACGAAAACCAAACCTGACGCAAACAAACGCAACCTAGCCAATCGTAGCCTAACTCAACATAACGTGCCGCGACCAGTATTGCTGGCCTCGCCAGGGCCAAGCAGAATATAATGCAGCAGAGTAGAGCGCAGAAATGCGCCGAATAACAGTCTACAGCGCGAAAGTTAAAGCTACCCTGATCGAACATAACAAAACCTGACCTAACCGTACGTAACCGATCTCAACCTAACGTGCCGAGACAACTATTGCTGTGTTTCCCAGTTCCAAATAGAAAATATGACGGCACAGTGTAGCGCAAAAATCCGCAGAACAGCAGTGCGTAGCGCAAAACTCGTAGCTACCCTATCCTAAACTAACCAAACGTAGAATAATCTGAGCCTAATGTGCCGGGACCGTTATTGCTGGCCTCCCAGGGCCAAGCAGAATGTTGTAGAGCACGGTGGAGCGCAGAAATACGCA
>NW_016926905.1:0-1007 GCF_001483705.2 Eufriesea mexicana
TACACCCATCCATGTATACATCCATATAGCCACACGTCCATACACACATAAACCCGTCCATTCGTACTTCCATCATTCGATTCATCCACCCAACCATACATCCATCGATCCATACATCCTTCCATCCATATATCCATACACCAATCCATCCAACCCGCCATGCATCCATACATATATCAATACACAGATCCATGCATACATCCATACATTCATCCATAGAAACATCCATACATACATCCATGCATACATCCATACATTCATCCATAGAAACATCCATACATACATCCATGCATACATCCATACATTCAGCCATACTAACATCCATACATACGCCCGTTCTTCTGTCCATTCACACATCCGTCCATCCACCCACACATCCATACACCCATGCATCCGTACAACCATTCCTACGAACATCCATACATCGATACATGCTTACATCCATACATACATAACTCAAATACATCCATACATTAGAACATACATACATCCATACACCCATATATCCATAAATCCATCCATACAACCATTCATCCATACATACATCCATCCATACCTCAATGCATCCATACATCCATCCATCCATCCGTCCAGACATACAGATATCCGCACATCCGTTCATCCATTCCTCAAACCATCCATACATCCATCCATCCATACAAGCATTCATCCATACATAAATCCATCCATACGTCCACCTTTCTACACATCCATCCGCCCACACATCCACCCATCCATACATACATCGAACCATACATCCATCGATCCATACCAGCACCCAACCACACATCCATCGAACCATACATCTATCCGTCCATACATCCATACATGTATACATCCATACATCCATAAATCCGTACATCCATACATTCGTACAAACATACATCCAAACATACATCCATCCATCCATACATCCATACATCCACCATCCATATATACGTAATTCCATCCATTCGTACTTCCATCCTTCGATACTTCCAACCATCCATACATCCATACATATACAC
>NW_016926906.1:0-252 GCF_001483705.2 Eufriesea mexicana
TTCTCTGTCAAGAAGTACGTGTTCCTTTTTTATCTTGATCTCCTTTCCTTTCCTTTATGTTTTCAAAATAACAGTCCAAATGATGATTGCCAAATAATTGAAATTCTTACATGTCCCACATGGAGAGTATAGCTCCTAAGCCTTGTCTCTTCCTCTTAATCCTAGAAATGTTACTGATTTTTATTCTAGTCTGCCACAATTATAACATTTAATTTCTATGTTACCTTTGTTGCTTTTCCAACACGCATATGC
>NW_016926907.1:0-579 GCF_001483705.2 Eufriesea mexicana
CTACAGTATCCGGATGGAAAATTCAGGTTTATTGACATTTTCGATTAATATCGTGGTGAGCTTACATCCTCGCATAAATAAGCAGGAAAGATACTTTTGGCACGCTATACCCATTACAATGCTGTAGAACCTGCATCGAAAATTCAATTTTATTGACATTTTCGTCTAATATCGTGGTGAGGTGACTCTCTTGCACAAATATGGAGGAAAGATTCTTTTGGCACGCTATAGCCATTGCAGTGCTATAGAACCATCCTCGAAAATTCAACTTTATTGACATTTTCGAATAATATCGTGGTGATGTAACTTTCTTGCATAAATACGGAGGAAAGATTCTAAAGGCCAGCTATGGCCATTGTAATACTGTAGAGTCTGTCTCGATAATTCAATTTTATTTACATTTTCGACTAATATCGACGTGAGCTATCTTTCTTGTAGAAATAAGGAGGAAAGATACTATTGCCGCGCTTTAGCCATTACAATGCTGTAGATTCTGCATCGAACATTGCCGCGCTATAGCCATTACAATGCTGTAGATTCTGCATCGAAAATTCAACTACATTGACATTTTCGACTAAT
>NW_016926908.1:0-1070 GCF_001483705.2 Eufriesea mexicana
AACCATTTAAATGTTATAGAATCTGGCAGAGAAATTCAGTTTTATTGACATTTTCGACTAATATCGTGGTGAGTTTTCTTTCTTGCATAAATAAGAAGGAAAGATTCTATTGGCGTGCTACTGCCATTGCAATGCTATAGTATCTGGATAGAAACTTCAATTTTATTGACATTTTCTGCTAATAACGTGGTGAGTTCTCTTTCTCGCATATATACGGAGGATTGATTCTAATGGTGTGCTATAGGCATTGCAATGAAGTAGAATCTTCCTGAAAAATTCAATTTTATTGACATTTTCGACTAATACCGCGGTGAGCTAACTTCCTTGCATACGCAAGGAGGAAAAGTCCTTTTGTAGTGCTATATCCACAGCAGTGCAGGCGAACCTCCCTGGAAAATCTCCCTGGAAAATATAATTTTATTGACATTTTTGACTAATATCGCGGTGAGCAAACTTTCTTGCATACATAAGGTGGAAGGATTCTATTGGCCTGCTATACCCGCTGAAATGCTGCAGAATCCGGCTGCAAAATTCATTTTTATTGACATTTTCGTCTGATATTGTGGTGAGCTGCCTTTCTTGGAAAATACGGGGAAAAGATTTTACTGGTGTGCTATAGCCATTGCAATGATATAGAATGTGCCCGGCAGATTAAATTTTATTGACACATTTTCGACAAATATCGTGGTGAGCTAACTTTCTTGCATAAACAAGGAGGAAAGATTATATTGGAAAGCTATAACCATTTAAATGTTATAGAATATTGCTGGAAAATTCTATTTTATTGACATTTTCGACTTATAGCGTGTTGAGCTAACTTCCTTGCAATTGTAAGGAGGAAAGATCCTTTTGGCCTGCTATAGCCATTGCAATGCTGCAGAATCGGGCTGGAAAGTCAAATTTTATTAACATTTTCGACTAATAACGTGGTGAGCTATCATCCTTGCATAAGTATGGAGGAAAGATCCCTTTGGCGTGCTATAGCCATTGCAATGAAGTAGTACCTGGCTGGAAAGTCCAATTTTATTAACATTTTTGACTAATACTGTGGTGAGCTAACTTTCTTGCAT
>NW_016926909.1:0-5381 GCF_001483705.2 Eufriesea mexicana
GCGCAGTATATCGAAGAAGTTCACCGAACAGCAGTATACAGCACAAAAGTCAATACTACTATCTCCTACCCTAACCAAACGTAGCATAACCACGGGTAGCCTAAATTCAACTAACCGTGCGGGACGCCAATCACCGGCCTCCCCACAGTCGAGCAGAGCATGGCAGAGCAATTCAGAGCGCAGAAATCTACCGAATAGCAGTGTATGGCACAAAAGTCATAGCTTGCCTCTCCAAGTCTAACCAATCGTGATATAACCAAACGTAACATAACTCAACCGAAGGTGACGCGATCACTATTGATGTCCAGTCCATAGCAAATGAGCACATACTAGTGGTGAGTAGAGTCCAGAGATCTATAGAGTCTCTGCGCGTAGCGGAAAAGTCAAATCTGCTCTGTCCTAAGCTAACCAAACTTAACATAACCAAACGTAACCTAACTAAGCCCAACGTGCCGCGACCACTATTGCTGGCCACCATAGTGTCGGATAGAATATAGTAGAGCACAGTAGAGCGCAGAAACCCACAGAGAAGCAGTGTATGCCGCGAAAGTCGATGCTATCCCAACCAAAACCATACTAGCATAGCCTTAACGAACGTAGCCTGACTGAACCTAACGTGCCTCGAATGCATTTTCTGGCCTCCGCAGAGCCAGGCAGAGCATGTTAGAGCGCAGTAGAGACCAGAAACCTAACCAATGGCACTTCAAATCTCAAAGGTCAATCGTAACCTACCCTACCCAGCCAAACGTAACACAAGCATACGTTACGTAGCTCAACCAAGCTTGACGCGACCACTATTGCTGGCCTCCTCAGAGCCAGGCAGAACGTATTAGATGAGTGTAGAGAGGAGAAGTCCATAGAACCGCATTGTATAGCAGAAAAGTCATAGCTAGCCAAACATAAGCCAAGCAAATATAACCTAACCAGACGAAGCCTAACTCAATGCACCGAACCGCGACCACTACTGCTGGACGTCCCAGAGCCAAGCAGATTACAGTACAGTAGAGCACAGCAGTGCGCAGGAGTCCAGAGAATAACTGTGGGTACCACGAAAATCTAAGCTACCCTAACCTAACAGAAATAAACGTAACCAAACCAAACGTAGCCTAACTCAACCTAATTTCACGGAGCCGCAACTTCTGGCCACCCCACAGTCAAGCAGTGTAATGTGAAGAGCGTATAAATCCACCGAAAAGAAGTGTGCAGCACAAAAGCCATAGCTACCCTGGGATAACTTAGTCAAGCGCAACACAGCCAAACGTAACTTATCCCAACATGACGTGCCTAGACCACTATTGCTGACTTCCACAGAGACAGCCAAAATATGCTAGAGTAAAGTGGGGCGCAGAAATCCGCCGCCTTGCTGTGTAAAGCGCAAAAGTCAAAGGTACCCTAACCTAACCTTACGTAACCTAATCTAACCGAACGTAGCCTAACTCAGCATAACGTGCAGATACCACTATTTCTGACCCTTCGAGAGCCAAGCTGAAAATATTAGAACACAGTAGAGAGCAGATGTCCGCAGAATAGCAGCGTATAGCGCAAAAGTCATAGCTATGTAATCCTAACCCAAACCATCATACCATCACATAACGCCGCATAACTCAACCTAACGTGGCGAAACCGCAACTTCTATCCTCCACAGAGTCGAGCCGAGTATAGGAGAGCAATGTGAAACGCAGAAGTCCACCGAATAACAGTGTATAGCACAAAAGTCAAAGCAATCCTCCACAAACCAAACCAATCGTGACATACACAAACGTAAGATAGCGCAACCTAATGAACCGCAACTGCTACTGCTGGCCATCCCAGAGTCCAGCAGGACATTGTAGAGAGCTGAAATCCACCGAGTAACAATGTATACCACGAAGGTTGAAGCTATCCAAGGCTAACTCAAACTAACGTAACCAAACGAAGCGTTGCATAACAGAACCTAACTTGCAGCGACCACTGTTGCTGGCCTGCCCTGGGTCAAACAGAATATAGTCGAGTATAGTAGGGCGTAGAATTAAGCGTAATAGAAGTGCATAGCACAGATATCTATACTCTCCTGTCCTAAGCGCACCAAACGTAACAGAACTTATCGTGGCATAGCTCAACCTAACGTGTCGGGGCCAATGTTGCTGGAGTCCCAAGAGCCGGGCAGAGACGCTAGAGCGCATTCGAGCACAGAAATCCACCGAATCGCAGTAAATAAAATAGAACTCTATGTAGCCCGTCCTACCTTAGCCAATCGTATCATATCGAAACGAAGCCAAGCTCAAGATAACATGACCAGATCATTACTGCTGACATCCGCAGAGATAAGTAGAATGTACCAGGGCGCAGTAGAGGGCAGAAATACACCTCATTCCAGTGAATAGCGCAAAGGCCGAAGATATCGTAACCCAACTGTCCCAACCTAATCTATCCAAACGTAGCATAGCATAACATGACATGACGCCACCACTGCACCTGACATCTGCAGAGCCAAGCGGAGTGTAGTATATCACATTAGATCACAGAAACTAATGGAATAGCAGCGTAAAGCACAAAAGTCGAAGTAGCCTATCCTAACCAAGTCAAACGTAACATATCCAAACGTAACCTAACTCAACCTGACATTACGAGACAACTATCGCTGACCTCCACAAATACAAGTAGCGTGTACTAGAGCACAGTAGGTCGCAGAAATACCCGGCATTGCAGCGAAAAGCACAAAAGTCGAAGATATCCTGACATAACCTGATCTAACCTAACATAGCCAATCGTAGCGTAACTGAAAGCTGCGTGCCGCAAAAACCGCCGCCGGACTCCACATATCCAAGCAGGAAAGAGTAGACTGCAGTAGGTTACAGGCAACCGCCGTATAATAGTTTACAGCGCGAAAATCGAAGCCACCCTAACAAAACATACACTAACGTAACGTAATCAAACGTGGCCTAACTCCACATAACGTGACGCGTCTATTGCTGGCCACCCCAGGGCCAAGCGGAACACATTAGAGGAGCGTAGATAGCAGAAATCCATAGAATCGCAGTGTATAGCAGTAAAGTCCAAGCTGTCCGAACCTAACTCGTCCAAACATAACCGAACCAAACGTAGTCTAAGTTAACGTAATGAGGCGTGGCTAATATTGCTGGCCACCCCAGTGTCGAGCAGGGTATGGTAGAGCAACTTAGAGCGTAAAAATCCACCGAAGTGCAGTGTCTAGCACAAAAGTCTTGGATAACATGACCAAACATAACCTAACCTGCCCTAACCAAACGTAACATAACAGAGCCTCACGCGCCGGGAACACTATTGCTGGCATCCCATAACCAAGCGGAGCATATTGTAGCACAGTAGAGCGCAGAAATCTGGCGCATTGCGGTGTAAGGCACAGAAGCCAAAGATTTCCTGACCTAACGTGACCTAACCAAACGTAACCAAACGTAGCCTAACTCTACGTAACGAGTCCGTGCCACTAATACTGGACCACCCAGTGCCAAGCAGAACATATTAGAGCACAGTGGAGCGCAGGAATCCATAGATTCTCAGTGAATAGTGCAAAAGTCATATCTATCCAGGATTAACCCAGCTAACATAGCGTAACCAAACGTAGCCCACCACATCGTAACGTGCCGCGAGCACTATTGCTGGCCTACGTAGGGCCAAGCATAACATAGTAGAGCACAGTAGAGCGCAGATGTCCACCGCATTACAGTGTACAGAACAGAAGTCAAATATTTCCTAACCTAGCCCAAACAAGTCTAATACAGCCGAACGTAACATAACTCAACCTGACATGCCCATACCACTATTGCTGTCCTCCACACAGCCTACCAAAATATACTGAAGCACCGTAGAGCGGACAAGTCCGCCGCACTGCAGTGTAAAGCACAAAAGTCAAAGATATCCTAACCTAACCTGACCTAACCTAATCTAATCAAGCGCAGAGTAACACACCATAAAGTGCCGAGACCAGTATTGCGGTCTTTCCCAGAGCCAATCTAATCATATCTAATCACAGTGGGGCGGAGAAGTCCACCTAATAGCAGTTTATGCAAAGAAAGTCAGAGCAATCCAAACATAACCAAAACTAACTTAACGAAACCGAACCTAGCATAACTAGAACTAACGGGCCGAGACAGCTATCACTGCCCCCGGAGTCGAGCAGAGCATTGTAGTGCGACGGAGAACTTAGGTATCCAACGAGTGGCAGCGTATAGCACTAAAGTGAGAGCTATCCTCAACCATCCAAACGTAGCCGAACCAAGAATTGAGTGCCGAGAACACCATTGCCGCCATTCCCAGAGCCAAACAAAACTTACGTGATTACAGTGGAGCGCAGAAGTCCACCGAATAGCAGAGCATAGCAAAAAAAGTCATAGCTGCCCTGGCCTAAACTAACCACACATAGCGTGATCAAGCGTAACAAAAACCGACCTAACGTACTAGACAACTACTGTTCCTCTCGCCAGAGTCAAGCAGAACGTATTAGATGAGATTAGAGGGCAGAAATCCATAGAAAAGCTGTGTATAGCTCAAACTTCACAGCCAACCCAACCAAACTTAACCTACCAACAACCGAACCAAGCGTAACCTAACTTAACCAAACGTGCCGCCACCACTATTTCTGGCCACCGCAGGGCGAGCCAGAACACATTGGTGCATAGTAGAGCTCAGGAATCAACCGCATTGCAGTGAATGTAGCAAAAGTCAAAGCTGCCCTATCATAACAGAAACAAACGTGACCTTACTAAACGCTGCATGTCTCGACCTAACGTGCCGAGACCAATATTTCCGGAATCACCAGCGCCAAGCGGAGCATATAAGGGTATAACTGAGAGCAGAAATGAACCGAATAGATGTGTATAGCACAAACGTCAAAGCTATCATATCAAACCTAACCAAATGTAACATAAGCAGACGTAACGTAACACAGCCTTACGTGTCACGCCCGTTATTGCTGTTCTCACAAGGACTAAGCAGCTGCTAGTAGGGCAATGAGGTACAAAGACATCGGACGAACAGCAGTTTATAACTCAAAAGTCAAAGCTCTACTAACCAAACCCATCCAAATCTAGCCAAGCGAACTGGAACATAGCATAACGAAGTGAGCAGAGGCCACTATTTCTGGCCTCCCAAGAGCCAAGCGGAGTATATTAGAGCGCAGTAGCGCGCAGAGACCCACCGAATAGCAGTGTATGGCGCGAAAATCGTAGCTACACCCTCCCAACATGACAGCACGTAACGTAACAGAACGAAACCTAACTTAACCTAACGAGAAGTTATCATTATTGCTGCCCGCCGCAGAGCCGACCAGTATAAATTATAGGAGAGGAGGGCAGGAACTCATAGAATTGCAGTTCTAGCGCAATAGTTGAAGCTACCCTATCCTAACGTAACCAAGCTTATCA
>NW_016926910.1:0-882 GCF_001483705.2 Eufriesea mexicana
AATGCTATATAATCTGGCAGAAAAATCAAATTTTATAAACATTTTCTTCTAATATCTTGGTGAACTAACTTTCTTAACAAAAAAAAGGAAGAAAGAAACTGTTGGCGTCCTATAGCCATTGCAATGCTATAGAATCTGGCTGGAAAATCCAATTTTATTAACATTTTCTCCCAACATCGTGGTGAGCAAACTTTCTTGCGTCAATAAGGAGGAAAAATTCCGTTGACGTGATATATCCGTAGCAGTGCTATAGTATCTGGATGGAAAATATAATTATATTGACAGTTTCGACTAATATCATATATCGGGTTGAGCTGACATTCTTGCTAAAATAAGGAGGAAAGATTCTATTGGCGTGCTATAGACATTGCAGTGACATATAATCTGAATGGAAAAACCAATTTTATTGACATTTTCTTCTTTCACCGTGGTGAGATAACTTTTTTGCATAAATAAGGAGGAAAGATTCTATTTGCGCGCTATACCCTTTGCAGTGCTATAGAAACTGGCTGGAAAATTCAATTTCATTGACATTCTCGTATAATATCGTAGTGAGGTAACTTACTTGCTCAAATAAGTAGGAAAAATTCTATTGTCGTGCTATTTCCATTGCAATGCTACAGAATCTGGCTGGAAAATTTACTTTTATTGACATTTTCGACAAATATTGCAGTGAGCAAACCTCCTTGCATAAATAAGGAGGGAAGATGCTTTTGGCGTACAATGGCCATTGTAGCGCAAAAGAATCTGGCTGGAAAATCCAATTATACTGACATTTTCGAAAGATATCGCTGTGAGGCAACCTTCTTTCGTATATAAGGAGGAAAGATTCTATTGGAGTGCTATAGCCGTTGCAATTCTAAAGAATTTGGCTGGAAGGTA
>NW_016926911.1:0-253 GCF_001483705.2 Eufriesea mexicana
GTACAGGCGTCTACTTGCCAGAGAATAAGGCTATTCAAAATCTATAAGCTGTCACAGCTTGGCGATCAGATTGCCTATCGCGTTCAATCCAATGGCAAGTACATCCATCTACTTGCCAGAGAATAGGTCTATTCAAAATCTGTAATCTGTTATAGCATGGTGAATAGGTCGCCGACCGCTTTTAAGCCATTGGCAGGTACAGCCCTCTACTTGCCAGAAAAAAGGTCTATTCAAAATCTATAATCTGTTATAG
>NW_016926912.1:0-363 GCF_001483705.2 Eufriesea mexicana
TGTATGGATGGATGGATGTGTGGAAAGATGCTTGTATGGGTGTATGTATGTATGGATAAACGGTTGTCTGGATGGATGGATGTATGGATGGATTGCGGAATGGATGGACGGATGTACGGATGAATGGATGTACCGATGTATATATGTACGGATGTATGGATGTACGGATGGATGGAAGTATGTGTTGGTGTATGTAAGGGCGTAATGATGGCTTGATGGATGGATGTATGGATGGGTATATTTATGAATTGATGGATGCACGGATGGATGGGCGTATGGAAGGATGGATGTATGTATGGATGGATGGACGGATGAACGGTTGTATGGATGTATGTGTAGATGCATGAATGAATGTATGCATGG
>NW_016926913.1:0-267 GCF_001483705.2 Eufriesea mexicana
ATGGATGTATGGATTGGTGTATGTACGGATGGATGAATGTATGGATGGATGGATTTATGGATGAATTGATGTATGGATGTATCGATGTCTGGATGTATGGATGTATGGATGTATGGATGTATGGTTGTATGTATGTATGGATGTACGAATGTATGGATGTAATGATGAATGGATGTACGGATGTATATATGCATGTATGTATGAATGTATGGATGTATGGGTGTATGGGTGGATGAATGTATGGATGGATGTATGTGTATTCGGCAG
>NW_016926914.1:0-1377 GCF_001483705.2 Eufriesea mexicana
ACACCCATACATGCATAAATCCATACATACATACATATATACATCCACACATGAATACACCCACACATTCTAACATCCATCCATTCATCCATCCATCCATCCATCCATACATACATCCATGCATCCATACCTCAATCCATCCATACATCCGTTCGTCCATACATCCATCCACCCATCCACCCATCCATCCGTGCTTCCATAGAGACATCAATACATACAACCTTACATACACCAATACATTCTTCCATACATACATCCATAGATACATACCTACATACATCCATAAATCCATGCATCCATGGACTCATCCATCCATACGTACATCCATACATCCATGCATACCCCCATACACTCATCCATACATACATCCATAGATACATCCCTAAATGCATCCATGCATACATCCATGCATGCATCCATTCAAACATCCATACATACATCCATGCATACATCCATGCATACATCCATGCATACATCCATACATTCGTCCATACACCCATACACTCAACCATACATACATCCATTAATACATCCGTAAATGTATCCATACATACGTTCATCCATACATACCCACATCCGTACATCCATAAATGCATCCACTCGTACGTCCATCATTCGTAACATCCATCCATCCATACATCCATACATACATACATCCATACATCCGTGCATTCATACATCCGTACATCTGTGCATCCATACATCCGTACATCCGTTTATCCATACCGCAATCCATCCAGACATCCTTCCATCCATACGGCCATCAATCCATACATTCATCCATCCATACATCCATCCATACATACATCCATACATGCATACATCCATACATCCATACATCAATCCATACATACGTACATCCACCCATACTTCCTCGCATTCATACACCCATACATCCATAAATCCATCCATTCATACCTGAATCCATCCATACATCCACCAATCCATACATCCATACATGTATACATCCATCCATTCGTATATCCACACATCCATCCATACATACATCCAACCATCCATACCTCAATCTATCCACACATCCATTCATCCGTACATACATTCATCCGTCTATCCGTCCATCCATTCCTCAATCCATCCATACAACCATCCACCCATAACGGCCATCAACCCAGACATTAATCCACCCATACACCAATTCTTCCATACATCCATCCAGCCATACAACCACCCATCCATACATCCATCGATCCATACATCTATCCACCCATACATCCATCCATCCATACATACATACACCCACACATCCATACATCCATATATCCGTCCATTCGTAAGTATATCATTCGATACATCCACCCATCCATACATCCATACGTACATACATTCATAAAACCATACATTCGTGCATTCATACAC
>NW_016926915.1:0-299 GCF_001483705.2 Eufriesea mexicana
TGAGCTAAGCGGAGCATATTACAGGAGAGGAAAGAGAAGAGATCCATACAATTGCAGTGCATAGCAGAAAAGTCGAAGCTATACGAACCTGACCATAGCTACCATAACCTGGCCAAACGTACCACTTCTCAACCTAACTTGACGAGACTATTGCTGGCCCCCACAGAGCCAAGCAGAACGTAATAGGGCACAGTAGAGGTCAAAATTCCAATCCCCACAGAGCCAAGCAGAACGTGATAGGGCACAGTAGAGGTCAAAATTCCATCGCATTGACGCGTACAGCGCAAAAGTCAAAGGAA
>NW_016926916.1:0-4481 GCF_001483705.2 Eufriesea mexicana
GGCTAGCAATAGTAGTCTCTGCACGTTAGGTTGAGTTAAGCTACATTCGCCTATATTACGTACCGTTTTGTTGGGAGATTGTGCTACGACTACGATTGTACTGCGATTCTGTGGATTTCTGCTCTCTACTTTTCTCTAATATGACCTGCGAGGCGTTGGGGAGGCTCGCAATAGTGGTGTCGGCACGTTAGGTTGAGTTGAGCTGCGATCGGCCACACTATGTGTGGCTATGTTAGGATAGGGTAGCTTCGACTATTGTGTTATGCACTGCAATTCTATTGATTTCTGCGCACTACCCCCTTCTAATATGTTCTGCTTGGCTCTGTCGAGGGAAGAAACAGTGGTCACGTCACGTTAGTCTGAGTTATGTTACGTTCCGTGACGTTCCGTTGGGCCTGGTTAGGAGAGGATACCATTGACTTTCGCACTGTACATCGCTATACCGATGATTTCTGCGGTATAACGTGCTCTAATGTTTTCTGCATTGCTCTGGGTAGGCCAGCAATTGTGGTCTCGGCGCGTTATGTTGTGTTATGTTAGGTTTGGCTTGGAAAGGTTGGGATAGGTTTTGCTAGGATAGCTGTGACTTTTGTTCGATTTCTGTGCTCAGCTGTGCTCTGGAGTATTCTACTTGGCTACGGGGTGGTCAGCAGTTTCAGTCTCGGCACGTCAGTTTTAGTTACGTCGCGTTTGGATATGTTACGTTTGGTTAGGTTAGGAGTGCTTATCTTTGACTTTAGTGCTATACACAGCTATTCGATGGACTTCTGTGCTCTGCATTGCGCTACTATATTCTGTTCGTCTCTGGGGAGACCAGCAACAGCGGTCGTGGCGGAATAGGTTCAAGTAGGTTACGATTGGTAGTGCTATGTTTGGTAACGTTTGGTTAGGATGGCTTCGACTTTTGTGTTATACGCGGCTACTCGGTGGATTTCTGCGGTCTACTGTGATCTAGTATGCTCTGCTTGGCTTGGGGGCAGGGGGGCAAGCAATAATATTCTCGGAACGTTAGGTTGAGTTCTGCTACGTTTGGTTGTGTTACGCTTGGTTATGTTACGATAGGGTAGCTTCGACTTCTGTGCAACACACTGCTATTCGGAGGGCTCCTACGCTCTCCGCGGCTCTACTATGCTCTGCACGGTCCTGGCGATGCCAGTAATAGAGTTCCCTTCTAGTTAGGCTCAGTTATTCCATGTTTTGTTGGGTTAGGTTCGGCCTTGTTAGGTTAGGATACCTTTGGCTTCTCTGCTGTACTCTGCTATTTGGTGGCTGTTTGCACTTGACTGTGCTTTCGTACGCTCTCCTTGGCTCTGGCGTGTCCAGCAATAGAGGCCTCGGCACGTTGGTTGGAGTGGGGTTACGCTCGGTTGTGCTACGTTTGGTTCGGTTTGGATAACGTAACATTGCCTTTTGTGCCATAAACTGCTATTCGTTTGATTTCTGCGCTCTACATTGCACTATTATGCTCTGCTGGAATCTGAAGTGGCCAGCAATAGTGGTCGCGACACGATAAATTTGGATAGTTTGGGTTAGGTATGACTATGAGGGCTTCGACCTTTACGCTATACAATGCTGTACGCTGATTTTCTGCGCTTTACTGTGCTTCAGTATGCCCTGCCTGTCTCAGGGGAGGCCAGAAGTGGCGGTTTCGGCACGCAAGTTTGAGATAGGATACGCATGGCTTGGCTAGGGTCTGAGAGGTTTGGTCAGTGCAGCATGGCTGTGTGCTATAGAGTGCTTTTCCGTCGATATCTATGCACTGTATAGCTCTACTAGCATCTGCCTGCCTCTGGGGAGACCAGCAACTGCGGTCGTGGCAGGTTTGGTTTTGATATCTTACGCTTGGCTAGGTTAGGTTAAATTAATTTCTGTTAGGACGGTTTTGACCTTTGTGCTATAAACTGCCTTCGGGCGATTTCTGCGCTATACTGTTATCTAATATGCTCTGATTGGTGCCGGCGAGGCAAGCAATAGCGGTCACTGCTCGTTAGGTTATGTCAGATTTCGTTTCGCTATACTGCGTTTGGATAGAGTAGGTTTGGATGGCATTTTCATTTGTGCTATACACTGCTTCTCCGCGGGTTTCTTCGCTCCACGTTGCTCTACTATACTCCGCTTGACTCTGGGGAGGCCGTTAATAGTGGTCTCGCCCCGTAAGGTTGTGTAAGGTTACCTTTGGCATCGTTACATTCGTTTGGTTCAGGTTTCTATAGATTCGTCTTTCGAGGTATACGCTGCTATTCGGTGGATTTCTTCGCTCTACTCTACTCAATTATGCTCTGCTTGGCTCTGTGGACTCCAGCAATACCGGTCGCGGCCCGTTAGCTTGGGATTGGTTGCGTTTAGGTAGGTTAGGTTCGGCTCGGTAAGGTTAGGATAGTTTTAACATATGTGCTCAAAACTGATATCCTATAGACTTCTGTGCTCTACTGTGTTCGATCACATTCTGCTTCTCTCTGGGGAAGCGGGCAATAGTGGTCGCGGCACGTTACGCTTAGTTACTCCACGTTTGGATAGGTTAGGTTCGGTCCTGTTATGTTAGGATATCATTGACTTTTGTGCTATACGCTGATATTCGGTGGATCCCTGCCCTCCACTTTGCCCTACTCTAGTGCGCTAGACCCAGGGGAGGACGGAGTTAGCGGTCGCCGCACTTTAGGTTAAGTTATGTTACGTTTGGGAATGTGTCGATTAGTTGTGTTAGGAGAGGATAGCTTTGACCTTTGCGCTATACGTTCCTGCTCAGCTCTACTGTGCTGTATCACAATCTGCTTGTGCCTGTGGACGCCAGGAATTCTGGTCGCCGTAAGTTTGGTTGCGATATGTTACGTTTGGTTAGGATAGCTTCGACTCTTATGCTATACGCTGCTTCTCTGTGGATTTCTGCACTCTACACTGCGCTAATAATCTCTGCTTTTCTCTGGGGATGGCACCAATGGAAGTCTCGACACGTTATGCTGAATTAGGCTACGTTTGGTTAGGTTAGCGTAGGGCAGACTAGGTTAGAGTGTCTTCGACTTTAGTGCTTCACACTGCCAGTATATGGACTTCGACGCGATAGTCTCCTCTAATATGTTCTGCTTGGCGATTCGGAGGTCAGCAACAGAAGTCTAGGCACGTTAGTTGGCGTTATCTCACGTTTTGTTTGGTCAGGTTAGGTCTGCTTAGTTTAGGATAGACTTAGAATTTCTGCGCTCTACTGTGACTTAGTTCTCCCTACCATTCTCTGGGAATCCCAGAATTAGTGTCCGCGGTGCGTTAGGTTGCGTTATGATACGTTTGGTTAGGTTATGTTAGCATGGGTTTGGATAGGATATCTTTGATTTTCGTGCTATACACTGCCATTCTATGGACATCTGCTCTCTACACACATCTAATGAGCCCTGTTTGGCGATGGGGAGGCCAGCAATTGTGGTTCAGATACGTTAGGATCGGATTGGTTACGTTTGATTAAGCTAGGGAATGTCAGGTTAGTTTAGGATAAACCTTACTTTTATGCTGTACTCTGCAATTCCGACGATTCCAGGGTTCTGCCTTGCTCTGCTATACTCTGCTTAGTTCTTGTGAGCCGAGCATTGGTCTTCGTGTAACGTCAGGATGGGTTACGATACGTCTGCTTATGATACGATTTGTTAGATTTGTACAGGATAGTTTTGAGTTTTGTGCTATACTTCCTTATTCGGAGGATTTCTACGTTCTACACTGCTATACTGCTCTCTGCTAGACATTGGGGTCGGCAGTAATAGTGTTCTCGGCACGTTAGGTTAAGTTAGTTTGCGATTGATTACGAAACGTTTGCTTAGGTAAGGATAGCAGCGACGTGACATTTGTGCTGTACACTACCGTTCGGTCGAAATCTGTGCGCTGCACAGCTCTACTCGTATCTGCTTGAGTCGGAGGAGGCCAGCAAGTGCGGACGTGGCAGGTTTGGTTGAGATAGCTTACGTTTGGTTAGGATAGGTAAGGTTAAATTTGGTCACGACGTCTTTGACTTTTGTGCTATACACTGCTATTCTGTGGATTACTGCGCTCTACCCTGCACTAGTATATTCCGCTTGGCCCTGTGGGGCAAGCAATAGTGGTCCCGGCTCGTTAAGTTAAGTTAAGTTACCTTCGGTTATGTTACGTTTGTCTATGTTAGGATAGGGTACCTTCGACTGTTGCGCTGTACACTACGATTCTATGGATCTCTGCGCTCTACTCCCTTCTAATATGCTCTGCTCGGCTATGCGGACGCCTGCAGTAGAGGTCTCGTCTCGTTCCGCTTAGATATTATACTTTGGTTAGGTAAGGCTTGGACAAGTTGGGTTAGGGTATCCTTGACTTTTGTGATATACACTGCTATTTGGTGGCTTCCTACGGTCTACCAAGATCTTGTTTATTCTGCATGGCTCTGAGTAGGTCGGCTATAGTGTTTACGGCACCTTAGTTTATTATGTTAGTATGTGTTTGGTTATACAAGGTTTGGATACCGTATGATA
>NW_016926916.1:8620-19443 GCF_001483705.2 Eufriesea mexicana
AATAGTGGTCGCGTCACGTTAGGTTGGGTTATGTTACGTTCGGTAATGCTACGAATGGTTAGGTTGGTAGATGGTGCCTCTGACTATAGCGCTATACGCTGCTATTCTGTACATTTCTGCTCTCTATTGTGCTGTAATGTGATCTGCTTGGCTCTGTGGATGTCAGCAACAATGGCCTCGGCACGTTAGGTCGAGTTAGTCCTCGTTTGGCTAGGTTAGGCTTCGTCATGTTAGGTTAGGTTGTCTTTGAATTTTGTGCCTTGCACTTCAGAGCGACGGATTTCTGCATTCTACTGTGATACGGTGTGCCCTGTTTTGCACTGGGGAGGTCGGTAGTAGTGGCCTAGGCACGTTAGGTTGTGTTTGGTTACGTTTGGTTGTGTTATACCTTGTTAGGTTAGGGTAGTACAGCCTTAACTTTTGTGCTGTACACTTCTATTCGCTGGATCTCTGCGCTCTACTCTGATCTGATATTCCCGGCTTTGCTATGGGAATTCGAGAAACAGTGGCCGCGGCCCGTTTTGTTGTATTATGTTACGTTTGGTTACGCTAGGCTTGTTTGTGTTAGGTAGGGATTTCTCTGACTTTCGTGCTATATACTGCCGTTCTTTGGGCCACTGTGCTCTGCACTCCTCTAATCTGTCCTGATTGGCGATGGGGAGGCCAGCAATAGTGGGCTAGGCGCGCTAGATTGGGATTGGTCGTGCTCGGCTGTGTTAGGTTACGAAGGGTTAGGTTAGGTTATCTTTTACTTTTCTGCTTTACACTTCAATGCGGTGGATTTCTGCTCTCTATATTGCACGACTTTGCGCTGCTCGACTCTCGTGATGCCAGCGGTAGTGGTCGCCGCACGTTATGTTGAGTTACATTACGTTTGGTTATGTTAGGTTTCGCTGTGTTAGGTTAGGGCATCTTTGATTTTGGTGCTACAAGCAGCTATTCTATGGACTTCTGCGCTCTTCTGTGCGCTGTTACACTCTGCTTGCATCTGTGGACACCAGGAATAGTGCTCGCGGCACGTTGGGTCGTGTCAGATTTCCCTCGGTTATGGTACATTTGGCTGGTTTTGTTATGTTAGCTTTGACTTGTGCGCTATAGACTGCGGTTCGGATGATTTCAGCGTTATACACTGTTCTCCTATACTCCGCTTAGCTCTCGTGAGACCAGCAACAGCGGTCGTGGCACGTGAGGTTGTGTTACGTTACGTCCGCTTATGTTACGCTTGGTTATGCTCGGACAGGGTAGTATTGACTTTTGTGCTATACACTGCTATTCGGCCTATTTCTGCACTCAACTGTGCGCTAATATGCTCTGCTTGCGCTGCGGAGTCCATCAATAGGGGTCGCGGAACGTTTGGTTGTGCTAAGCTTCGTTTCGTTATGTCATATTTGATTAGGTAAGAACAGGATAGCCTTGACTTTCTTGCCATACACTGCCATACGGTGGAATTTTGCACTCTACTGCGACATAATGCACAGTGCTTTCATCTGGGCATGCTTGAAAGAGTGGCCGCGACGCGACAAGTGCGCTATGTTACGCTAGGTGAGGTTAGGTTAGTTTGGGCTTGGTTAGGATAGCTTCGTCTATAGTGCCATAAACTGCCATTATAAGGACCTCTGCGCTCTACTCTCGTCTTATATGCCCTGCTTGGAGAAGCGGAGGCCAGCAACTGTGGGCAAGGCACGGCAGGTTGCGATTTGTTACGTTTGATTAAGTTAGGCTATGTCACGTTAGGTTATGTTATCTCTTACATTTTTCTGTACACTGCTATTCGGTGGACTTTAGGGCTCTACTCTGCTCTAGTATACACTGCTTGGCTCTGGGGCGGGTAGCAATAGCGGTCTCGGCACGCTGGTTTGAGTTAGGCAACGTTATGCTATGTTCTGTTGGTTTGTGTTAGATTTGGGTAGCTTTGACTATTCCGATATACACTCCGATACTATGGACGTCTGGTTTCTACTCATCGCTAATGTTTTCTGCTTGGCTCTTGGGAGGCCAGCTGTAGTGGTCGCGGCAGGTTATGTTGAGCCAGCATACGTTTGGTTATGATAAGGCTGCCTTGGTTAGGAGAGGATAGCTTTGACTTCAGTGCCATAGTCTGCTGTTAGGCGGATTTCTGCGCCCTGCCGTGATCTAATATCTTCAGCTTGGCTCTTGGATGGACAGAATTAGTTGCCCCGGCACGTTATGTTGAGACAGGCTATGTTCGGTTAGGTTGGGTTAGGTTAAGTTTGGCTAGAGTAACTTTAACTCTTGTGCCGTACACTGCTATTTGCAGGATTTCTGCGTTCTACTGTGCTTTAGTAGGTCCTGCTTGGCTTGTTGTGGGCAGCAATAGCGTTCTCTGCACGTTGGGTTGAGTTATGCTACGTTTGGATACGTTCGGTTGGTTTGGGACGGGTTTGGGTAGCACTGACTTATCTGATGTACACAGCGATTCGATGGACTTCTGCGTTCTACACTCCAGCAAAGTGCTCTGCTTTATTTTGGGGAGGCTAGCAGTAGTGGTCGCGGCACGTTAGGCTGAGTTCGGTTACGTTGACTTATGTCACGGTTGGTTAGGTTTGGAGGCGAGTAGCTTTGACCTTAATGCTATTGTTTGCTATTAGGAGGACCTCTATGTTCTACAGTGGTGTAATATTTTCAGCTTAGATGTGGAAAGGACAGAAATAGTGGTCCCGGCGCGTTATGTTGAGTCAGGCTGCGTTCGGTTAGGTTGGGTTAGGCCACGTTTGGTAAGAGTAGCTCTAACTTTTGTGCTGCGCACTGCCATTCGGTGAATTTCTGCGCACTACTGTACTCTGGTATGTCCTGTTTTGCACAGGGGGGGGGGCAGCAATAGCGATCTCGTCTAGTTATGTTGAGACATGTTACGGTCGTTTAGGTTGTGTTATGCTAAGCTTGGTAAGGGTTGCTTTAACTTTTGTGCCTTTCTCCGTTATGCGCCAGATTTTGCGCTCAACTGCGCTCTAGTATGTCCTGCCTGGCTGTGGGGATTGCAGCAGCAACGGTCCCAGCACGTTAAGTTAAGCTATGTAGCGTTTGGTTAGATTTCATTTGGATAGGTTTGGACAGAGTAGCTTTGACTTTTGTACTATACGCTGCTATTCGGTGGATTTCTGAACACTACTGCACTCCAGCGTGCTCTGCTTTGCATTCGGGAGTAGAGCAATAGCGGTCTCGGCACGATACTTTGATTTATGTTGCGTTCGCTTATGTCACGGTGGGCTATGTTAGGAATGGACAGTTTCAGGTTTGGCGCTATACACTGCTATCCGTTGGACATCTGCGCTCTACTGTGCTCTAATGTACTCCGCTTGTCTCTGGGGACGCCAGCAATAACGTTCGTGGCACGTTTGATTGAGATATTTTCCGTTCGCTTTGGTTACGTTAGGATAAGCTTTGTCAAGATGGGTATGGCTCTTTGGGATATACACTGCTATTCTGTGCATTCCTGTGCTCTACTGAGCTCTAGTATATTCTGCTTGGCTATGCAGAGGCCAGCTGTACAGGTCACGGAACGTTAGTCTGAGTTACGTTGCGTAAGGTTATGTTACCATCGGTTGGGATAGGATAGGGTATATCTGAGTCTTGTGCTATGCACTGCCCTTCGGTGGATTTCTGCGCCATACTCTCCTCTATTATGTTCTGCATGTCTCTGTGCAGGCCAGCAATACTGGTCGCGGCACGATTGGTTGTGATAGTTTACGTTTGTGCGTGAGCGCTCAGATTTTCTACTTTAGGTCAGGTTATGTTAGTTTGGCTTAGGTTTGGAAATCTTTGACTTTTTTGCTGCACACTGCGATTCTATGGATATTTGCGCCATTCTCCATTCTGATATTGTCTGCATGGCCCTGCGGAGGCCAGCAATATTGGTGGCGACACGTCAGGCTGAGTTTGATTACGTTTGGTATCGCACGATTGGTTAGGTTACGATATGTTACCTCTAACTCTTGCGATGTAAACTGCCATGCGGTGGATCTCTGCGCTCCAGTGCGCTATAATATTCTCTGCTTCGCACTGGGGATGCCAGCAACAGTGGTCCCCGCGCGTAAGTTTGAGGTAGATAACACTCTTTTATGTTACGTTTGGTCGAGCTAGGATGGGAAAGCTTTGACTTTTGCACTGTAGACTGCTGCTCGGTTGATGTCTGCGCTCTACTGTGCTGTAATATGATATGATTTGCTCTGGCGATGCCGGCAATAGCGGCCGTGGCACGATAGGTTGCGGTAGGTTACGTTTGGTTAGACTACATTATGTTACGTTTGGTCAGGATCGCTCCGTCTTTTGCGTTATACGCGTGTAATCGGAAGATTTCTGCACTCTGCTGTGTTCAAGTTAGCTCTGCTTGGCTCCGCTGAAGCCTATAATAGTGGTTTCTGCAGGTAAGGTTGAAATAGAGTACGTTTGATTATGTTATGTTCGCTTGGTTCAGGTTTAGGCAGTTTCGAATTTTCTGCAATACGCAGCGATTCCATGGATTCCTGCGCACAATTCTCATCTATTATGCCCTGCTTGGCTCAGCGGAGGCGAGCAATACTGGTCGCGGCACGTTAGGTGGGGTTAGACTACGTTTGGTTTGGTGAGGTTTGGTTTGGTTAGGTTGGGATAGCTTTGACATATGTGCTCAACACTGATATTCTAAGGACTACTGTGCTCTACTGTGCTCTACCATACTCTGCTCGACACTGGGGGCGACAGTAAGAGTGATCTCGGCACGTCAGTTTCAGTTAGGATACGGTTGGCTAGGACATTTTTGTTTGGGTTAGGCTTGGATAGCTTTGACTTTCCTGCTATACATTGCTATATGTTCAATTTCTGCGCTCTACTGCGCCATAGTATGGCCTGCTTGCCTCTGTGGAGGCCAGCAATGGTGGCCTCGGCACGCAAGGTTGAAATATGTTACGCATGGCTTGGCTAGGTTCGAATATGTTTGGTTAGCAAAGCTTTGAATCTTGTGCTATGCACTGCTCTCCGTCCGATATCTGCCACTGCGATGATCTTCTAGAATCTGCTTGACTCCCGGGAGGCCAACAACAGTGGTCGTTGCACGTTTGGTCTATCAAGGTTACGTATGTTTATGTCAGGTTTGGTTAAGTTTGGTCTGGGTGGCTTTGACTTTTGTGCTACACACTGCTATTCGATGGATTCCTGCGCTCCTCCATGCTTTACTATCCCCTGCTCTGCCCCGGGGAGACCAGCCATAGCGGTCGTGGCAATATAGTTTGTCTCAGGTTACGTTTGTTTAGGTTAGGTTTGGTTACGTTCGGTTATGATGGCATCGGCTTTAGCGTTATATGCTGCTATTAGGTGATTTCTGCGCTCTACTTTTCTCCATTATGTTCTGCTTGGCCCTGAGGAGTCCAGCAATAGGTGCCTCGGCCCGTTGGGTTTAGTTATTTTACGCTTGGTTAGGTTAGGTGATGTTTGGTTAAGATATCCTTGACTAATGTGATATACGCTGCTATTCGGTGGAAGCCTGCGCTCTACATTGCGTTGCTATACTCTGCTCGACCCTCGGGTGGCCAGCATTTGTGGTCGCGGGACGTTAGGTTGAATTAGAGTACGTTTGGTTGGGTTAGGTTACGCTGTGCTAGGTTGGGAAATCTTTGACTTGTGCGTTACACACCGCTATTCTATGGCCTTCTGCGCTCCACTGTATGCTATCACACTCGAGTTGTACCTCGAAACGCCACGAACAGTCGTCGCGTCATGTCACGTTGAATTATATTACGATGGGTTAGGACATGTTTTGTTATGATTGGTTGGGATAGCTTTAACTTCTGTCCTATGCACTGCGATTTGGTGGCTGTCTGCGCTCTGCTATGCTCTCCCACATTCTGATGGGCCCTCGGGAGTCCAGAAAGAAACGCCGCGTCACGCAATGTTGAGCTAGGCTTCGTTTGGTTAGGTTGCATTTGTTTGGGCTTGGTTTGGTTGCCTTTGGCATTTCTGCTATACGCTGCGGTTCTATGGATTTGTACGCTCTACTCTCTTCTAGTACGTCCTGCTTGGCAGTGAGGGGACAGCAATAGCTGTATCGGCACGTTAAGAAATGTTAGGTTACGTTGGTTTGGGCTGTTTCCGGATATCTTCGACGTTTCTGCTATACGCTGCGATTCTATGGATTTATGCGCCCCCCCCCCAATATGATCTGCTTGGCCTTATGGATATTATGTTTGGAGACGATAGCCTTTACTTTTGTGCTATACACTGCTATTCTGTTGACTTATTCTCTAATGTGCCCTAGTATATTCCGCTCGGTTCTGGGGATGTCAGCAACTATGGTCTAGGCGCGTTAGGTTGAGCTATGTTACGTTTGGTTATTTTATGTTTGGTTTGGTTAGGCTAGGATAACTTTGACTTTTGTGGTGTACACTGCCATTCGGTGAATTTCTACGCTGTACCTTGATCTTATATGCTCTGCTTAGCTCTGGGAATGAAAGTAATTGTGGTCGCGGCACGTTAGGTTTTGTTACGCTACGTTTGGTTATGTTACGGTTGGTGTTGCTAGAAGAGGGTAGCCTTGTCTTTAGTGCTACAGCCTGCTGTTAGGCGGATTCCTGCGTCCTACAGTGCTTTAATATCTTCAGCTTGGCTCTGGGAAGGCCAGCAATAGTGGTCTCAGCCCTTTTTGTTGTGTCAAGTTACGTTCGCTTATGTTGGGTCTGGCTAAGTTTGGACAGGATAGCTTTAACATTTGTTCTGAACACTGATATTCGGTGGATTTCTGCGCTCTGCTGCGCTCTAGTATGCCCTGCTAGGCGCACGGGATGGCAGCAATTGCTGCCTCGGCACGTTTGAGTGCTATATGCTATGTTCGGCTATGTTCTGTTGGTTTTGGGTTAAGTTTGTGTAGCTTTGACTTTTCTAGTATACACTGCGATTCTATGGATTTCTGCGTTCCACTCTCTACTAATGTGTTCCGCTTCGCTCTGGGGAGGCCAGCAATAGTCGTCGCGGCACGTTAGTTTATGTTAAGTCTCGCTTGGTTAGGTTATGTTTGTATGGAAAATAGCCCAACCTGAACTAAATAGACGTAACACAACTCAGCCTATGGTGCCGAGACCAATATTTCTGGCACTCCCATGACAAGGCGCGATATAGTGGAGCACTGTAAGGCACAGAAATCCGCCGAAAAGGAGTGTGCTGCACAAATGTCGGAGCTACCCCATCCTAACCGAACCAAACGTAACCTAACCCATCCTAACGTGCCGAAACCTCTGTTGCTGCCCCCTCAGAGCAGCGCCGGACATATTACAGGAAAGTAAAGCGCAGAAGTCCATGGAATCGAAGTGCATAGCACAGTAGTCGAAGCTAACCCATCCTAAAGTAACCGAGCGTAGCGCAGCCGAACGTAGCCTAGCTATAACTAACCTGCCGAGACCACTATTGCTCACCTCTCCAGAGCCAAGCAGAATATACTAGAGCAAAGCAGCGCGCATTAAGCCACCGAACTGGAGTTTACTGCCAAGGATCAATGATGTCCTAACCTAACCTGTCCTAGCCAAGCCTAACCGAACGTAACCTAACTACACGTAACGTGCCGAGATTACTCTTGCTGGCATCCCCAGAAGGAAGCGGAGCATACTATAGCAAAGTACGGCTCAGGGATCGGCCGAATAGCAGTGTATAGCACAAATGTCAAAGCGACCATCTGCTAACACAGCCAAACGGACATTACCATACGCAACATAACTCAGCGTAACGAGACGCAGCCACTACTTCTGGCCTACCCGTCACCAAGCAGAGCAGATTAGATCACAGCGGAGCGCAGAAAGCCCCAGAATGGCACTGTATGCCACAAAAGTTAAACATATCATGACCCAACCCGACCGAACCTAACCAAACCAGTCGTATCCAAATTCAAAATAACGTGCCGAGTCGATTGCTGGCCTCCCCAGAGCCAAGCAGAATATATTGGAGCTCAGTAGAGTTCAGATGTCCACCGCATTGCAGTGCATGCCGCTATAGTCGAACATATCATGACCTAAGCGTACCTAACCTAACCTTCCCAAACGTAGTGTAATACGACGTAACGTGACGAGACCAATATTGCAGGCCTTCCATGTGTCAAGCAGATCATATTAGAGGACACTGGAAAGCAGAAATCCACCGAATAGCAGTGTATAGCGCAAAAGTCAAGGATACCGTATCCTATTATATCCAACCTTAACATAACCAAACGTAACATAACTCAACCCAACGTACCGCGACCACTATTGCTCGATTCCAGAGTCGGGCAGAACATATTTGGGACAGTAGAACGCAGAAATCCATAGAATCGCGGTTTATACCACAAAAGTTATAGCAATCCAAACCTAACCCAAGCTATCATAGTTCAACCAAACGTAGCCCAACTTAACATAACATGCCGCGGCCACTATTGCTGGCTTCGTCATAGCCAAGCAGAATATAGTAGGGCCCAGGCGAGCGTAGAGGTACTCCGAATAGTAGTGTATAGCACGAAAGTGAAAAGTAACCTGACCGAGATTAACCTAACCTAACATGGATATACGTAACACTACTAAACCCAACCAGCCGAGACCACTATTGCTGGCCTCCCCAGGGACAACCGGTATATACTGGAGCACAGTAGAGCGCAGAAATCCGCCGCGTTGCACTGTGTGGCTCAAAAGTCAGAGCTGTCCTATCCTAACATAAGCAATCGTAAATTACCCAAACGTAACCTAACCAAACCTAACCTGCAGCGACCACGATTGCCGGCCTCCACAGCGTCATGCAGAGTATGGTAGAGACATGCAGGTCGCAGAAATCCACCGAAAAGCAGTTTTTGCCAAGAAGGTCAAAGCTATCCGAGCCTAACCCGAAAAAACGTCACATAACCTATCGTTATATACCACAGCCTAACGTGCCGAGGCCACTATTGCTATCCTCCGAAGAGCCAAGCAGAGTACACTAGAGAATAGTAGAGCGTAGCAATCGAACGCATTGCAGTGGAAAGCACAAAAGTCGAAGATATCCTGACCAAACCTAATACAGCCTAACCTAACCGAACGTAACATAAATTAACCTAACGTGCCGAGACCGCTATTGCTGGCCTCCACAGAGACAAGCCGTATGCACTAGGGAGCAGTAATGCGCAGATATCACCCGCATGGTAGTGAAGAGCACAAGAGTCCAAGGTATCCTAACCTGACCTGACCTAACCTAGCCGAACCTAACGTAGCATATCTAATCATAACGTGCCGCAACCACTGCTGCTGGCGTCCCCAGAGCCAAGCAGAAAGCAGTGGAGCACAGTAGAACGCAGGAAACCACCAGAAAACAGTGTTTAGCGCGGAAGCCGTAACTACCCAAGCCAAACGTAGCCTAACTTGACACAACGAACCATAACATAACTCAACCTAACGTGCCACGGCCGCTATTGCTCGCCACCACAGAGTCGAGCGGAGTATATTATAGCATTGTAGAGCGCAGAAATCCACCGAATAGCAGTGCATAGCACTAAAGTCGAAGATGCCCTGACCTACCCTGGCGTAACCTAACCCAAGCAATCGTAGCATAAATGGACATAACGTGTCGCGAACAAACCTTCCGGTCTCCACTGATCCAAGCAGGATATATTAGAGCGCAGTAGACCACAGAGGCCCAGCGAGTAGCCGTGTATGGCACGAAAGCCGAAGCTGTCCTAACCAAACTTAACATAACATATCCTACTCAAACGTAACTTATCCCAAAGTAGTGTGCCGCGAACACCATTTCTCGCCTTCCCAGTGTCGGGAAGATTATATTAGAGCAACGCACAGCGTACAAAACCAACCGTACAGCAGTGTACAGCGCAAACATAAGAGAAGTCCTAACAAATCCTTCCTAACCTATCCTGACGAAAAGAAAAATATCCCAACATGACGTACCGATACCACCATTACTGACAACCCCAGAGCCAAACAGGACACATTAGAGCACAGTAGAGGGCAGAAATCCAACGAAAGCAGAGTATGGCTCAAAGGTCTAATATACTGTATCCTAACTTGGCCAAACGTAACATAAGCGAACGTAGCGTAACTCAACCAAGCGTTCCGAGACCACTATTGCCGGCCACCACATGGCCAAGCAGAACATAGTAGAGCACAGTAGGACACAGGAGTCCACCACAAAGGAGTGTACAGCACGAAAGACAAAGCTATCCTGATCAAACTCAGCCTAACATAACCAAACCAATCGTAACCTGACCATGACTAACGTTCCACGACCACTATCTCTCGCCTCCACAGAGTAGAGTAGAGTGTGGCAGAGCAATGTAGTGCGCAAAAATCCACCGTGTAACAGTGTCGAGCGCAAACGTCAAAGAAATCCTGACCCAACGTTCCCAACCTATCCCAAAGAAAAGAAACGTAACTCAACCTAACGTACCAAGACCACTGATACTGGCCATCTCAGAGCCAAGCAGAATATATTAGATTAATGTGGAGGGCCATAATCCACGGAATAGGAGTGTATAGCACAAAAGTCAATGTAGCCTATTCTATTCTAGCCGAACGTAGCACATCCAATCGCAACCTAACAGAACCTAACATGACGAGACAAACATCGTTGGCCTCCACAGAGACAAGCAGAATGTACTAGAACAAAGCACAGTGCAGAAATCCACCGCAATTCTGTGAATAGCACAAACGTCGAAGATATCCTAACCAAACCAAGCGTAACCTAACACAACCCAACAAGCCGAGGCCACTGTTGCTGGCCAAGCAGAAAATACTAGAAAGCAGTTGAGCGTAGAGATCCGCGGAGAGCAGTATATATGGCAAAAGTATAAACTATACTATCCTAACATTACCAAACGTAACATAACAGAACGT